>NW_010229373.1:47753-61535 GCF_000690775.1 Eurypyga helias
AGAACGGTTAATCGTGCAACACGAAGTGAAATATGTGCTGTAAGTCCTCCTGATTTCTGTTTCCAACAGCTTTTTTCCTCCTCTGAAATGACTTGCACATATTTTGGTCCCGCTCACTCGCAATATGGCAGCATCTGCGCCCTGGCTTTGTTGATGGAAAGCTGGAGGTTCTCCGGGTGGTATGAGCCATGCTTCTGTCACAGAGTTAACCTCCATGTGCCTCTTTTCAGGGAGGCAGGCAGACAGAGAGAAAGAGAAGGAAAAAAATAAATGTCCTGCTGACGTCAATGAAGACCACACTGTGCTGGATAATATTACTGTGTACCTCAACCGCCCACTCCCTTTAATTTACTAGAAACTAAGCAAGCTGTTTTGAAACCCGGCGCTTCCAGCGTGTTTGCACTGTTCTCCCTCAACCAAGGCTATTAATTGTCAGGAGCTTGAAAGCTACCTGATTCCTTGTTCAAAGCTCTGAGGCAGAGGGGATTTCCATGAGTAATAATTTCAGCCTGTGCCTGTGCAGTGCACCCTAGGCTAGAGTAAATTGATCCAGCTGCTTGCAAGACTAGATGGAAAAGTGCCCGGGGGGGGCCGGGAGCACATCACCAGATGGAGCTGGATGCTGTTGTCATCACGTGGGGCTCCCCAGCTGCTGGGCATGCTCGGGCTGGACTTCCACCATGAGCAGGGAGCGCTCAGCCTTCCTGTCTGCGCTGACTTGCAACGCGAGGCAAGTTCGCCAGCACATGTTGCAACGTCTTCTCTTGTAATGAAAAGGATAATTTTAGATTAGCCAGAACTGTCATCTTGGTTTTGGGTTTTTTTTCTCTCTTTTCCTCCCTGCTTAGTGTCCTCACCACACTGACCCCGGTATTTCGTGCTTGTGTTTTGCTCGGCAGCAATCTTCTCTGTGACAGAGACTATAAAAGCTTCCGAGAGGCCAGCTACCTCTACAAATAATAAAAATTGGCAGCATTAACCTGTAACCCGAGGCGACGAAAATACAGATTCCACTAGCCAGATGGCAGAGTTCAAAGATCCACTCACTTCCTGGCGGAGGTTGCACAAGTTAATTTTTATCCTTGTTAAAAAGAAATAAGAAGTGAAAACATAGCAATAAAATGTGTGCTGCTTGCTATCTCTGGTTTTAATCATATTTATTATATTCCTTTGTGTTTTGTTATTAGAGATGTTAGGAAAATACATTCTTTCCCTCTTCTGGAGATGTTTAAATCCTGCTTGGGTTTTTCCTGTTATTTTGCTGGAGTGTTTGATCAATTCAATTTAGTCTATTGGAAAAAAAGCACTAGATAGGAGGAACTAATGAACAGAGCAGGAAGGCAATTCACTTATTTTTTTAAGTGAACAATTCAATTAGAGTCGCAGGGAAAAGAGATGGTACCCTGCATCAGTGGCTGCTTCCTTGCAGAGAGCCCAGGGCTGGCAATGTGACAACAAGCTCCCGGTGAGAGACGGATGAGAGCCAAGGATGCTCAGAGGGTCTGGGGGCTGCCTCAACTTTCTGGTGTGTTCATGGAGGGAGGGATCCCTATTGCAAATGAGGTGAAAAGCCATTAAGGAGATCGCCAGAGCACGGTTTGTGCGGGTGGGAAGGGAAAGTCATGCCCCGAGTGCTGGCCCTGTGTGCTGGGGGTGAGAAACAGTGCACGGGTGGCTCTCCCTCCCAGCTGCAGAGCAACTTGCTTGGCAGGACCAACTCATTTTACAGAGGGGGATACTGGAGCAAGGAAGCAGGACGTGGTTTATCCAGGCAGGGCAGGAACGGGACTGGCGCAGGGATGACCCACTCCATCCTTCCGCAGCAGGGCTGGCCAGCTGGTGCTTTCCACAAACAACAAATCCGCTCCATCCCTTTACCTTTCCTATTAGTCCCCTGTGACAAAACCGACATATGCGGACAGTGTTGGAGCACGGGGACCTCACTGCACCCCTACCGAATCAGCGGTAGTAGATTTACTGGAGAGAGAGGATCGGGGTACGCGAACCAGAGAGCAGCTCTCGGTTCTCCTTTCTGTGGGCCTGGCCATACGGCTTTCTACACAAGCAGGGTGTTCACTGTGCGATGAAAGGCTGCGGAGCGTGAGGTTCAGATAAGTGCCTGCATGCCTTGCTACCGTGTGGCTGTCATGAGGTGTATACACGGGTAAAAACGGCTCAGCCAGCAGATTGCTGAGGCAGGAGTGGAAGAATAAAGTTCATGGGTTGTTTTCGTGACGGTTTGTCCTCCCTCGCCGGCTGGGCCATTAATGAAAACAGAAGTTGAGCTGCTGGCAGGGTTTCAGAGCAGGCTGCAGGTACCCTTCAGGAGAGCAGCACTGGGAGTTCCAGGCAGGGAGTTTATGATTAATTTTGCAGGCATTTATTGTGCAATGTGAGATGGCCACCGGCCAGCTCGGAAGTTGAGCCAGAAGATGACTGTCAAATGAAACTGTTACGTTTGGCAGATCTTTCCAAAGCTGCTGTGCAAAACAGGCATACTGAAGCTGATTTCTGGATTTTCCAGACCCTCTGTACGGCATATTCTTGTGCGGCAGTCTTCTTTGTTTTCCCCTTTCCTGCAGAAGAATTAGCTTTGACTTGCAGGCCTCATGGATGTTAGGGCAGGGTTTGTACTACAGGCAGCCCTCTCCATGGCTTATGTTTACCGGCAAACCTCTCCTTCTGGTAATTCCTCCTTTCATGATCTTACAAGGAACCAGCTCTACTTCACTTGGCTTTCTGAAAACAAAACCGTGTTTTCTTTGAAAAGCCTTTTTAGCCCAGATAAAGGTGAGGAGGAGATGAAAAGGCTGGTGGTGCAAAACGAGCCCTGCCCGTGCAAGCAGATTGCGATAGAAATTTCCCTCTCGTGTGGCTTACCCGAAGCTAAGGTCAGTCAGTTACCTCTGTTTGGACACCGTCTGGCACGAATACTTCAACGATAAAGCTTAATGTGTAACCGAGGGCTTTTTTTTCTTCTGTGTCAGCAGTTGGCAAGAAGATACTGTAAATAAGGCTCCCTGTGAGTAAATAGATATGTGTGGAGAGGGGAGGGGAGCACTGCAGTAAGCAGTTTTGAAATTCATGCCAGCGTTGCTTCAAGCGATAAGGTTATTTGAGTAACCTGCAAACCATACAGATGCACAGGTTTCAAAAACAGGAAAGCGTCTTGTTTAAAAGCCTTCTGAGGCAATGTGAGGGCTTAGAAAAGAGACTGGCTTTGCGGTTAAGTGATTGTACTTCCTTATTGATATGAGGACCGAGGTGGTGCAAGGCCTGATGGGATGGCGGGGCGGCGGGTGAGCGGGGCGGTTGCGATGGCCACGTTTGCACCCAGCTGAGGGGCTTTCTGGAGGGATGAGAAATCTCAAAGTTTCCCTTTTCGTTTCCTCTTTGAGCGAGTCGGGAGGGTTTTTTTTCTCTCACTCTCTTTTTCAGTAACGTTGCAAGAAATAAGTAAATAATCCAAGCAGGTTGACGTCCTCTGAGGACGCTGTGTTTCTGAGCTCGCTGTGTCCCTGTCTCCCGGTGGATCCGACTGTGCCACGGGTCGTACCGGGCGGGCTGGTGCTATGCCAAATGCCTGGGTCCTGGCACCAGAGCAGCCAGGACCCTTTGGGAAGGCAGGGCGCAGCGCTTTTCTGAGGGGTTTAAATGTGGACCTGCAGAATTTGCTGATGCTTTTGGAAAGCCTGATAGCTGTGTTTCTCCGCAGATAAACCAAAGCCATGTACTTTCTGTTTGACCTTTGTTTTGGGTTAAGAAAATCAACCCACGAGGTCTGAAGCTGAGTTTCCGCAGGAGAGAGAAATGCAGATGCCTGGGCGCACGTGACTGTGGATACGCACGTGCCTTGCCGAACACAGCGTGACCCCTGCTTGCGTTGGCAGCACCCTCCTCAGGGATTTACGGAGGCGATATCTAGAAAACACAAGTCTTTCTTACCTGAACTGACATAGCTGACACAGTTCCAGCACACCCCGCTACTATTTATTAAACAGGAGTCAGTGTGCACAGCTGGGATGCAGGTTTTATCTTTCCCAGCATGCGTGGTTTCCAGGGGCGGTCATGCTCGTTCCTGTTGTGTTTGGGTACGTCTGTTCTTTGAGCACTCAGGGCCAGGCACGGACCCGAGCGGGTCCCTTCCCAGAGGGATGGCTCTTCTCCTCCTCATGGAAGCAGAGGGGATATTTCAGTCCCCCCTGGCTTCTCCTCCCTACCTGCCCTACCTTCCAGGACGTCGTCCCTAGCTGGTTTCCTCACCAGCATCAGCTGAGGTGCCAGGCGCAGTGGAGTTGCAGCAGAGATGTCTTGGGCCCGTCAGGTCCTGTGTTCCGATTGCTCTTGAACTGAAATGTCACAGGCTTCTCAGTCAGCTTACAGCAAAGAAAATGTTTTTAAAACTTCAGGAAATTAATTTAACTAGACTTGGAACAAAGTTTTTTGGCTAGAAATTCAGGCTTCAGCCAGCGCGGCAGACTTTTGCCAGCTCATTGCCTGCGTCCTAGAAGCCAGCAATGAAAAGAAAGAGAGAGAGGGGGGAAAAAAAAGCCCCTCCATTGCCCATTAGATTTAATTGTGCTTTTTTGTAAGCCTCATAAATCCTCCTCAAATCACGTCATCAAGCCACAGGGAAATTGAAACCTTGCCCAAGGCAGGAGTCAGCAGGGCTGTTCAAGCTAGAAGGTTACATTCAGGGACAAGTTCAATGCACTGCGATCTTGTTGGGAATGGGAATGTGCTTTGTCTGTGTGCGCGAGAGAGGCACCTGGGTGCAGGAGACGTTCCTGCCTTTTTCCTCTTTGGATGTCAGAAAAGCTACAAGAGGAAGAGCAGCAGGAGTGGAGGCAAAGCAGACATCCTCACTGCCACCCCCCGAGAGCCTTTCAAGCACTTTTCCTCTTTTGCTGCAGCGAGGGGGAGCAGGAAGGGAGGGACGGGGACTCGCACTGAACTGGCCCGTCCAAGCCCTTTATTTTTTCCTTTGGGCATCAGACAGATGGAGGGAGGAGGTTTAAAAAATAAAGATGTCTAAACTGAACTCCTGAGGGCTTTCTTCCCCTTCTCTCTTGTGGTACTTTGTTATAATTTTTTTTGCATGTAGCTCCCAGTCAGGAAGAGAAAACAGAGTTTTGGCTTGGAGGCAGAGCCTCCTTGCTGCCTGCGGAGCAGTCCCTCAGCCACGTCCCTCCTGGACATGGGGCAGGCCATGCCCCGCTGGCAGATCAGCCGCATCTCCCCGGGGAAAACCAGGGCATCCCTGTCACCATCAGTATTTCTGCAGGGCGTCACTGTATGCCAAAGGGCCTGCGAGGTTTCGGCAAGCGCATTTTTTGGCTTTTCGCTGGTGAGAGCAGGGTTTGGCCCAAAGCAGGGGCTGGCACTGCGCAGGGGCATGGTCGCTTGTTCATGAAAGAGGGGGGTCCCGCCGTGCCCTGCTGTGCACCCCCTTCATGTCAGCGGCAGGCAGCCCTGGCGCGCTCCCGCAGCCCCTCGCCTCCCCAGAAGGGATAAAGCTAACAGCAGCAGGCTGCGATGGGGACCAAGCTCCCCCCAGCAGTGTTCGGTCACCCACCGAAGCGCTGCAGCGGAAGCTGAAAACATTTGCTTATTTTTATTTGGCTTTTTTTCCCCCGCCTTGCCCAGTAAAATATGTGTAAAAGCACGAGGGGATAAGGCTCACTCCTGCCAAAAGTCGAGGCGAGCCCCCTCAGCTCTGCAGCACCCTGACCTTTGCCTTCGGTCAGGATTTTTTCAGACTCATCATTATTTTGGCTGCATTTGTGCTGCGGAGGAATGCAGGTGTTTCCTCTGTTCCCACCAGGGTAGCCATGCTCTGATTTCTGAAAGGTTGGGGAGGCTTCTCATGCGTGTCCTGTCGTGCTCAAGGAGGCATTTGAGGAAAATGTGGATGCAGTTCAGGCAAATGACCAGGGAAACGACGCATTTGCATGCACTTGCATGAAAGAGTAATTTAGGCAGGCAATGTGCCGAGCTTGCTTGAAAATCTGGCCCATGTTTTTCCATTTGTGGGTTGGGTTTTTTTTTAACTTTTTTTTTAAGTTGAGGAGACAAACAACTTGTTCCTCCATTTGATCTGCAATAACCTGAGCTGGTTCCCTTGGAAAGCTTATTTATTCTCCTTGGCTGCTGAAGTGGATGCCGAATTTTGAGCATCCTGAGAGGAGACGGTATGCATATGGGGTTCTTTGTTGCTGAAGCTTTTGTTGGACGATTATGAGCCTCATTTATATAGCTGTTTATGTATTAAAATTGTTAGGTTGCCTGGAGCTACGGATAAGCGCTCGTTGTTTGACGTATCTCTAAATAAATATAGAGGCACATTATTAATGGATACAGCTTTAAAAGCAAACACCCAGAGATGCACTTACAATAAGGGGAGGAAAAACCAAGGTTACATCATGTTGCTAGAAGCCAATTGCTTTGTTTTCTAAAATGTTTCTTTGTAGGACACAGATGATTTTTTGACTCATTCAGTGTTTGAGCATCCAGAAAGTCTCATGGTTGTTCCAAAATTCTTTCAACAGCATCCCAAATGGCATTAACAGACGGTTACAGTATTTTACTGTCCAGCATATCCTTTTTCCCTGATGGACTAATGTTTGATAGGGAGGTTTTTGAAGGAATATTTTTGCATTTCTGGAAAACTGTGTCCCTGCTGAGGAAGGAATAGCATTTTGGGGCTTTTCAAACCACATAATTTTTCAGTCTCAAGAAGAGTGGCTGTCCCTGGGGTTGTCCACGTGTATGAGTGCAAGTGTACTTAAGGGTGAGTGCTGTGAGTTGCCAGGATAGAAACTTACTGTTCCTACTGTCAGGCTTCTAATCCTTTAGCTGTCTATCTATGCCTGGCACCAGGAAACACCTCTTAAATTCATAGATGGTTCCTGAACTGGCATTTATGAACTGCCTTGTGCACCCTCTGCCACCCCTGCTGACGCCTTCTCTGGAGAGTGTTGTTCCCTTCTCTGTGTCACCTCCTCCTCCTCTCCAGCCTGCTCAGGCTTGGAACCAGAAGCTCCCACACGGCTTTTGCTCCTGGCCCTGCTGTTTTCTCCTCAGCCCCACCAGGAACTGGTTTCTATTTGTTTTGGACCTGAAGGACGCAGATTCAGGCAGGGTAGTGACCGAGGACAGGCTGTCCTGCCTCCGCATGGGGAGCTGAACCAGGGGTTCAGGACTGCAGGTCAGGTCGAGAGCTGAGAGCTGGCAAACCTCTGCTCTCGCTGCAGAAAGGTTGATGCTTCTGCTGCCATTCACTCCCTGAGCCGACAACCTGCAGTTTTAGAGAGAAGAAAGACCTTTTCCAGGGGCCAGCCACCTCTCTGCTCAGATCGCCATGCTCAGCAAATCCCATGTGACAATATTCAGGGCATGGGACTGAAAAGCGCCTGCCACCTTCCTCACAGGGCTGCAGCAATGCTCCCGAGGCTGAGGGTGCATCCTGCCTTGGCAAGTTGGATGGCTGCAACCCTGCACACATCTGTGGCACAAACCTGGCTGTAGTTTTTGTGGGCATGGACTAGCTTTCCATGGCATGCCTGTTGCAGCCCGGGGCCAGGCTGGGACCCCCAAGTCCTCCCACGGCACCTGGGGCCAGAGCACAGCTGGGTGCAGGGACGCTAGCGCTGACCCAAGGGGGACATGCATGCCAGCTATTTGAGCCCTCAAATGGGGCAGCTCAGCAGCTCCTCTGGCTCCTTCCTGGGACACAGGAGCCCCCAGACTGAGGGCTGGCTGCTCCCTGGAGGGGGGAGCTGGGCAGGCCTCTGTATTGCCTGCTTCACAGGCCCCTTCAAGTGGCTTGCCTCTTTCCTACGGCATTGTTTTTATAGCAGTCTCATCTGTAGGTGGGTGAATTGTTCTCTTCCTTGCCTGGAACAACTCCTGTGGGCTGGGGGGAGTTGGCTGGGGTTGCTCGTGTGTGTTTGCTCTCGGGAAGTGGTATGTGTTCACCTCCCGTGAGAAGGGTGTAGTCACGGCAGCCAGCATGCCTCTGACCCCTGCACCGGCCACTTTGGGAGCTGGGTGTTTGCAGGGCCTCCTCAGACTGCTACTGCTGCCTTCTGGAAATGTGTCCCTTGGAATGGCTGGGCTGCTGCTATAAGCAGGGAGGGCTCCCCAGCCCAACCCCTTGCTCCACCAACAATCTCCCCTAGAAGTGCAACCTCATGGCCACAGGAGAGTTCCTGGCCTGGCCTGACGCAGGCATCCCCCTGCAAGCAGCCCTAGCTGTGGCATCTCTGCTGAGCTGGGTGAAAGTCACCATCGCTGCTCCAGCCCCCCTTGGAGCAGCGACGTGTCCCTGTGGGGCCAGGGATCCCGCAGGCTGGGGACCACACGTGGAGGTGCAACACATGGCAGGAGCGAAACAAGGGAAGAACGAAAGAAGACAGAAGGTTTAACAAAACCTGCTGCCCAGTTACGGTGCTGGATGTGCCAGTGCCATCCCACATCATTACCCTTGCCTGTGTGGTGGGAGCACGGCGAGATGGCGAAGTGGGGCTGGCCTGGGCGCTCGCGTGCTGCTCGGGAGGGGGGTGCGTGCGCGAGTCAGCTGCCACTCAGACTCCAGAACAAACATAAGGGTGGCAGCAGGGCACACCGCCATCAGCACTCCACCATCGGGATGAAAGCTCCCATGGCACCCCTAGCCCAGCGCAGGGAGGCATCATCGCCAGCGTCCTGGCCAGGCTCCAGGGACTTCTGCAATCCACCACCTCCAACCCACTAGAATTTGGTTGTCCTAAATGACTTCTGCCCCTCCCGTGAACAGCCCTCTGTCAACCTGTGGGATTGCTCTCCTGAGTAAAAGGAACGGAGCAGGCTTCCATCTGCGTGCTGTTAAACATTAGCTGTGTCCCTCTTGGCAGGCAGCCACTTCCCACCTTCGCTGCGCCTTCGCCACGTGTGCTGGGGTGCTGGCGATAAGAGGTGCTTCACTCGTCATGTTCCTCAACAGGCAAGGAAAATCACGTGGTATCAAGCTGAATATACTTAATTTTTGGTTAACTTGCAGAATTCCACTACATGGAGAACTTATGGGAAGTGATGAAGGAGACAGAAGTGTTGGAAAATATGGAGAGAAAGAATAAAAGGGCAGGCTGGGCTGATCAAACTCCAGCCAAAAACTCCAAAGGAGCAAACCAGAGATGGATAAAGAATTGCCAGTGAGTCAGGGGGAAGGAATGGCAGCATTGTCTCTTGTTCAAGCAAAGAATCTGTAATGGAAGAAGATGAAGTGCCAGGGAACTAATATCCCTCTGCAGCAATTGTTTGATCCCTCCCTTACCCTCCAAAAAAGCAAGTTGTGCTGGCTAGCTAACAAGTGAAAGAACCCAGTCCAAAACCTAATCTAGTCTCCTGTGCCAATAAGCGCATCTGTCGGTGTGTCAGTGTTGATCCTCCTTCAGTACACGCCACATGCTCGTTTCTTTACACAAGATGGGCTGGAAGGGCCATTAACTAGATTAGAAATTCTAAGGCACAATTAAAACCCATGCTGCTTCTTTGCTTTAATCTTCTCTCCTTTAGCTCCCAGGCTTGTTTTCTCCCTGGCCTGACTGAGTCCTGGTTTGTTTGGCGGTGGTAGGGTATCATTACACAACCGAGGCTGGTTTCTAAACCGTGTAACATCACGCATTACCTTGGCAGCAGCACGCAGGTCCATGAGGCTCTCCAAAAAAGGAGTAACCCCAGTGACTGGCAAAACAATAGCTGTGTTTACCACCTGTAGGGGAGAAAATTTGAGCATTGAAGCTGTGCAACCGAGGAGCAAAATGGTGATGGGCGAAATCCTTTTCTGTGCAGTTTACTCTCTCGAGTTACCCGAGGCAGGGGGGGAAGAGGGAAGGAAACCTTGGGTATATTTTTTCATGATGCAGCAACACGTCTGTAGACCTATGGCAGCTGGAGGTCCGTGGGAAGGAGGGAGACTGGGAAGTTGCTATCAGTAGCGCTCAGCGAGGCAGGGCCATGCCCTAGCAGCATGGAGGAGGGCCAGCAGTCAGGATGGCTGCCTCCCCCCATTCCCGCTCGGACCACTTCTGTGGGAAAAGCAGTGACGCTGCAGGTAATGCCCGAGTGCGCGCTCCTGCAAAGGGCGCCCTGCTTGTGCTCCTTTTGCTCTCCTCGCACAGCCAGGGCAGGGATGTGGGATCTCCCCATCCCGCTGGGACCAAGGGATGTTGGGGCCATCCCTGCACCAGGGCTGTACAGCAGAGAGGGCGGCTCTCGCCCACCCAAGGGCAAGGAGACCCCAGGAGGAACAGCACCATTTGAAACATTCCTGATGTCCTAAGTGACATCTGGTAACACGGGGTGGATTGCCGCCTGTTTTCGGAGACCGGGAATTGCTGCTTAATTGCTACTGCATTGTACAAATGCAGTGGGAATTTTACGGAGGACATAACATAGTCTAAAATTACTTTTTTTATTCCTTGGGTGTTTTCCTCATGCAGAACAGTGTTTATTACTATTACTAATGGCCTCACCGGTCCTAGCACTACTTCTGAATCGTTATGGTTACTGTCATGATACGATTTTGAAGGCACGGACCAGGTTCTGGCCTACCTGCATTAAAAACAGTAGAGTTTAGGGTTTCGATTTTTCACAAGTTTGGGCATCAGGGTATATTTTTGCATTCTCTCCTGCGCTTACTGTGCTGAAAAGCCCTAATCATCACTGCCCATACAATATAGCAGGAAGACACTTCCCAGCTGTAGAAAATTAAAGACATTATAACTGCCCCGTTAATCCCTATGGGATTTTAGAAATGAATGCTATAGTGTACTAGTATTTCTATAGGACCCTATTTGCTTATCCTTTTTAAATGCTGCAAGATTTTTCCATATGGTTACATTTAGGATGCATTACGAAGGCCTTTCATCTTCCTCTGAAGCACAGGATGAAATATGGGTCACTGCTAGAATAAAGCAGGAAGGCTTTGTGATCCGGTAGTCTGCTGCATCTGATATGGCAAACCCTGTGTTGCTAGGAAAGCCATCATCCTTTTGGGAACTAAACGGCTTGGCAGGGTTGCTTTAAAATTGGAGCTACACCTATTTGATACTTTTTTGGATGAAAGAACAAGATCTTTCACTCTCCTTACTGTGGAGTGCCAGCCAGGTTTAAAATTAATATCAACCGACGTTGAAGAGGGAAGGAAATGAAAGAAACATTTCTTCCCCAGAAACAGCCCTGCTTTCCTGCCTTATCCATAAGTGCATAGACGTCTGTCAGTTTTGGCACCAGAAAACATTAAAAATAAAAAGTTTTTTAAATACCGGGAATTCTTCTGCATCCTTAAATGTCGCCCAACAGGAATGCAGTGGCTGTAAAACGGACAAAGGAGAATTGAGCCAGTCAAACAGTTAACGTGCTTCTGCAGAGAGCGCTTATTCCCGCTTAACAAAACATCTGAAATATCCCATGTGTTTTTGGAGAAGGCTAGAACAAGGTGAAAGGCATTGATTGCCTCTCCCATCCCGGAGCCTTGAAGTTGAGGAGAAGCCCGGAGCTGAGGAACAGGGGTTGAGTTTCTTGCTGTCCCAAATTCACTCCAGCTCCCCAGCAGATTCCAGGCGTCTGGGATAGCTGATGCGAGATGCTTGTGGTCTTATTTGCTAGAAATATTGAGTACCTACCCTAGTCACTGATTTGCAGCAGAATAAACTGTGGTAAATCAGGCTCTTGGCACTCAGAATACAGACGTTTGAAATGCGCAGAGGCGCTCTCAAGAGATATTTTTCCCAGCTATAAAAAGGGGGAATAGCTACATTACAAGAGGGGAGGTTAAATCATGGTGTTTTTTTGTAAACTGCTTTGAAGCTTTGGAGAGGAAACCATTATAGGAGTACAAATTGCTCTTTATTTTTTATTTTATTTATTGCCTCATTTTCAAATAATGAAATTCTGAACGTATGTCCTCGCTAGCTGCTGAAAAATAAGGGAATGCGGGCGGATTCTTAATGACACTAATAAACCCAGCTGAACACTTTGCCAACGAAAATTTTTTTTATTGCGAAAATACCATTTTATTAATACAAATGGTCTTTATAGGATTGCACTGGTTGCCACACAGTTTTGTTTATAAAAATATACAGACCAAATTATTTTGTTCGAAATGTTCCCTTTTTATCTGGTTGGAATGGAGCACTTCATTCCAGAATTTCATTTTGTAATGACTTTCTTGGTTTCGACAGTGTAATTTGTATTCTATAATAAAAATACAAAGAATTAAAGTGATGTGATTTTAATGAAAGTGCAATGTATTAACACAGGGTATAATTTTATGTGAGTGGAAACTTCAACTAGTGGGAAAAACGCAAATATCCTGGTGGTCCTTGCTGCCCTTCTCTACCAGGAAGTAGATGGAAAGCTTGCTGGAGTGTCCAGAACAGCCCTCTTTGCTTCTTCCGTTCAATCCCTCCTGTTCTTAACACCTTTCTTGGACAAAGGGTACCATGATTTCAATTGCAGGTTATTTTTTTCAGGCTGCAGTACATAGATTTTTCCATGCTCTTGCCTGGGTGGAGATCATGGCCACGTGAGATGGGGGTGAAAATCCATCCCTTTTGCTCTGCCCTGCCACTGGCCTTCGTCTGCCCTGCTGTGCTGAGCTTGACAGAACTCTGTATGTCCATCTCCACAGGCTGTTCAGTCTGGTGGGTGCAGTGGGTGCCCACTGCTCAGTCTTCCTGCCATCCCCTTTGGTAGTATGATGCTGGCCACACAAGTTAACTGCTGTGCTTCTTAGGGGGTTTTGCATGCTGATGTGGTGTTGCCATTGGGGTTTGACTGGTCTAATGCTAATTGTGACGTGCAGTGAGTCCCACGAAGCACAAGGAACTCTCCTGCCTTATTTATTTTGGGGAAGAGGGATGTGGTAACATCTGTCCTTGGCAGCCACCAGGAACAGAGCAGGAGAAGGGATGAGGAGAGTGGGACCTGAATTCTGTTAATTGACAAGTGTTGGAGGCGATGTGATGCTCACAGCGGTCCAGACCCAGGCAGAGCTTGTGCACAATACGTGGTGTACTCACTGCGGAAACCACCGCTGCTCTGTGCTTTTCCAGGAAAAACAGAATATGTGAGACTCCACAAAATGTGAACTCTGTTAGGCATTGTCTGGGGCGGCTTTTTGTGGAGCGAGGGAGCTCTCCGTGCATTAGCTGGAACAACTCCTCCACTGATTGTAGGCTCGGCTCCCTCACTCCTCCAGACCACTCCCTCCTGTCTGGCTCTTAGCGCTTCCAGCCTTCAACATGTTCTAATAACGCAGTTTATCCTCACAGGACCTCTGCAGAAGGGATGGAGGGATGGGTAAATCCTTAGTTTACCAGTTGGGAAACTGAAAAATAATCCCTCATCCCTAATATGCAGCGAGGCTTCGGTGTGCCAGGCAGCGCTCAGACCACGCTGCAAGCACGTGTCTGCACACGCCGGAGCAAACGCACCCTTCCAGGCGTCTGTCTGCTGATGTGTCTGTGCATTCACGGCTTGGTCAGGCTGTGCGGGTACTGCAGGTTCCAACACACCTTGCTGCTGGTTTCCCTTGCTCAACGCTCTCCTGCTATGAGGGAGTCTGGTGCAAGCTGTTTGTGAGAGATTCATTTCCCTCCTGGGATTGGCCAGCGAGGAGAAGGGATGTATGACATGGGGTGACACCTCTAACAGCGCGTACATGGATGTGGCAAAACGTAACCCACCGGTGGTGCTTGCCAGAGGCGCCGACACGTGCAGGAACCGCTAGTGGATAAC
>NW_010229373.1:61545-64418 GCF_000690775.1 Eurypyga helias
TGCCTTGGGGCGCTCCGGGGTGCATCGGCTTCATCTGAGCTGCTGATGTGCTTTTCCTGGAATCAAACCAGAATCCCCAAAGGATGTTGCATGAAACTTGTAAACCCAAGCCAGGCCTCTCTGCCTTGTGCCGCTTGTTTTAATTTTACTGTGGGCTGACATGAAAATAATTTGTGATTAAAACTGAAAGCTGCCTTGAAGCAGCTGCCAGGATGGGGGGAGTCGGTGGGGGCTCTGTCGGGTTAGGTGACTCCAAGTCCTTGGTGCATTGTTTTTCTCCACTCAGATCCACGTGGAGGATCTATTCCCAGATCTCATCAGGATTTTGCAAAGGGATGAACGCTAGAGCTGTGATCGGAGTCTGGGAAAAGGCAGCCCTTGTGTGATTTACCTTAACGCTGCTGCGAGCTGCTGAAACCCTTTGTAAGAAAGGGGTAAATCTGATTTAACGTATTTACCAAAGCGCACAGGTTTGTGGTGAAAAGTCAGTACAACAGGTCTTTGTGAGCTGTGGATTTATGACATGTAAGTAAGTTAGCATGCTAATTGTGGCCGGTGCTAAAGGTAGCGGGCTAACTGTT
This sequence comes from Eurypyga helias, assembly GCF_000690775.1. Taxonomy (NCBI): domain Eukaryota; kingdom Metazoa; phylum Chordata; class Aves; order Eurypygiformes; family Eurypygidae; genus Eurypyga; species Eurypyga helias. Next base: position 62,127 of record NW_010229373.1, read on the forward strand.
AAAAAAAGCCACGCAGGGTGATTTATTTGGGTTATTTTGCACACGTTTGTGTGAAATACCTTTACAGACCCTCTGCCCCCTTTCCCCACAGCCGCGAGGGTAGGAGCAAGGAGCAGCATCCAGCATAGGCTGGCCCACCCTTCTTCCCTGGGGTGCCGAGATCCAGCAACCAGGAATCATTAAAATGGGGGTGGGAAAATGGCTTTTGGCTGCGCCTGAGCCCTGCCCTCAGTGTTGCCCTGCAATCTCTGGGCTGAGTGGAAAGAGTTTCCTCTCCCCCCGCCCTAAGCCTACAGACTGGGTTTCCTGCCTTCCTGTTAGTGCCTCCACCTACCCAGACAGCTCTGACACTTCAGACTTACTGATCAGCTATTTTCTGCCACAGCTCTTTTAGCAAAGGTTTTACATGGCGGTGTAACAGCTGACTAAGCAGCGAGCCTGCGAGCGAGAGAAATGAATGTAGGGATTTTTTTTCATTCGGTGACCCGACAAGGCTCCATCTCAAAACACTGAGGCATTTCTCCATGTGAGCAGCCTGTTCAGAGGATGGGCTGGCGTTCAGCCGTGCTCTGGGAGCTGGGAGGCAAGCCCTGCCAAGGCCCCTGACGGGGTAAAAAAGCAGGGGGACGTTTCAAATACAGTACCTAGAAGAGAGGAGCACAGGCAATTTGCATAGTGAAAGGGCGACGGGAAGATATGCTGAATATGAGACTCGGCTTTGAAAACAGTTGTCATATGCAAAATCAGTTAATACATAGGAGAAACGTTACAGAGAGAGATTCTGTGGACCAGAAATATGAAAGGTCAAAGCAATTTTCATATCAGAGAGCCTGTCATTTCAGAATGTCCCAGAATAGGGCATTTTGGGGCGCCGCAGCTGAGCTGGAACCAGCCAGCCAGCTCTGAACTGAATTTCAGTGAGTTCATATATGAATTCATTCATATGAATTCATATATGAATTCCCTCCCTTGTGCTGAATTCCCTCCATAGGCAGGGTAGTGCAGCCATTCGGAGCACATTCCCGTGATGCTTTCAGTTTTCATGCTCACTTTTGCAAATTAATTCCTATGTATCTCAAGAAACGAACCAACTCTGTCTTCAGTTAGTGATGGATGTACCTTGAAACATCCAAAGCACTTGAGAAGTTCTGATACCTTTGGTCTGATCCTTAGCCAAACTACCTCTAGCCTTGTTGGAGCCTCTGTTTTATTCAGATGCTATTGGCAAAAACATCTGTAGACTTCCATTTTAGCACTGTTAATCTACTGTCATCTGTCCTAAACGGATCTTCAATCTTAACCACGCTGGGCAGGCAGGGAAAAAAACCTGGGGCATACTCTTCTGCAGGTTTTAGGAACTGGGAAAATTTATGTTGCTACTAGGGGACTTGGTTTCCACTGTGAGGTTGTCTTATTAAGTGCTCCCTTGTCTGGTGGCTGGTATTTGAGGGCAGAGGGGTCAGGGCACTGGCAGGATGCTACCACTTGCCAATTGATGAGATAGATACACTCCTGGACAGGCCCTGCTAAGGATGGGAGGGCACGTTCCCTCCTCCTGCCTGAAGAAAAGCAAGAAAGAAGAGGAATGGACAAGGCGAACCAGCGAAGGAGCTAAATGAGTTCATAAGGAGTCTCAGAAGGAAAATTGAAAAGGATGCTGATTTGTGATGAGAGGAGATGAAGTGGATGGACATTGTGGGGGATGAAGGCTGGTTCAATGGCAGAATGGAACAAGATTAGAAGGAAAGTCCAGGGCTGGCCTGCGTGCCTGGAGATGAAAGGACCTGGAGGGAAAGGTGGCTTCTTGTGAGGGTGCTCATTCAGGGACCTCGTCATTTTGTGTGCTTTACCTTTTAAGAACAGCAGTGGCACATTTCTACCTCTACCTGCTCCTGTCTCCATGCTTACTGGTACCCCATTGGTGCCAAACAGCTAACCTGCAGAGCAGAAAGGCTGAAATATCACTTGATATTGGGAAAAGGTGGTGTTGCTGTTACTTGGGCAAGACCTCAGGCGTGAATTTTTTGCCTATTTTTTGCGTTGGGAAGGCAACTCTGTGAAACTGAAACCTTTATTCTTTGTACTCAGTATCACACATATGGCCAAGGGAAGGTCTGTCCTCAGAGCGTGGGGAACTGAGAAGGATGCTCAGTACCAGAGTTTCTGCTGAAGGGGTCAATAAGCCCACCGAAGTGATGGTGCCTTCCATGGCACGCCTGGAAATCACTGCTGAATGTAATGCAGCATTGACACTTCACTGCATTGATTTCTCTGAATCATAGAATCATAGAA
>NW_010229374.1:0-344 GCF_000690775.1 Eurypyga helias
GGCAGCTGGTGTGCTGGGAGCTGCTCCGTGCCCATTCCCCCCGCCAAAGTTTCCCATTTCGCACAAAGACGGCGCGGGCATTGTCCGGGCTGCATCGCATTACCCAGGGCTCCCGGAGAAATCACTTGTATTTCACGCTCCATTGAGCAGCTGCCTGTATATATTTTCTGTGTTGCACTTTTAGCATGACAAAAGGAGAGGGCCTGTGAACTCCTTGCTCTTCAGACCTCTCCGACACGTCCCCTGAGCTGAGCCCCCCTCGGTTAGCATAACAAACTGCCACGCTCCCTCCAACATGCTCCGGCTCCCTCCCGGCCCTTTCCCCGCCGTAATTTAATGTATAG
>NW_010229374.1:382-3238 GCF_000690775.1 Eurypyga helias
AGAGGCAGGGGTTTCGGTGAGGGCATCCTGATGCATCCACAAAGGAGTCAGCCCCGCTCCGCATCACCCACGGCGTGTTTAACTGGTCACCAGAAACACTGGTGGGACCTCGCAGCCCTCCCTGGGGAGAGGCCTGAGCCGCGGCCGCACCGCCCGGGCTGGCCCCAGCACGGGCTCCGCGGCTTCGGCACCCCGATGAGGAGCGAGCACCAACCGCTGCGGTGATGCTGCGCGTCTTCCCCCATCTGCTCCTGGAGCCGTGCATCTCCAGGCTCTGGTTTTGCCTTGAAATTTGACTTGGAGACAGAAAAATGGGGGCTGTGGGGCTGGCTGGGTGTTTGTCCCTCCTGGGTCTCCGTTTGCACAACCTGTCCCACCCGTCCCCCCTCTGGGAGCCCTGTGGACCAGCAAAGCAAAACCAGACCCAGTTCCCAGGGCTGGGGTGGAAACGAGGAGGGCGAGAGGGAGCGAGTGAGCGTGAGGTGAGACGTGCCTGTCCCCACACCAGCCAAGCCTGAAGCGGGGCTGCTCCTGTCCCATCCCCAGCCCAAAGGAGACAGGACATCATCCCCTCTGGGGCTGGGACCCCCTCGGGGCACCCCTCACCTCCCACTGCAGGGAAGGAGAGGGCTGGTGAGATAAAAGCTCTACCCATCGGGAAGGGAAGGCTCCCTGGACACCAGGTCTGGCAGGGATTTGGGGTGTCCTGGATGAGAAAGGGACACAACGCTGTTTGAACACCAGTGGCGTGAGGGAGAGCAGGCTGCGACACGCTGGGGGCTTCAAACACCTTTAATGCTCGTGGTGGTTTTCTCCCCTTTGCCTCGTCAAGCTGCAGACCTCGTCCTCCCGATGCCTCGGCGGCAGTGGCTCTGCATCCCTCCGGCTTCCCGGGATGGCATCTCGTGGTCCATCCACCCCATCTGGCACCGAGGGGTGGGGTGGTCCCCTCCCAGGCACGTCCTGCTTTAGCCAGGAGGTTGCTTATATGGGAAGGGAGGGAGCAAGTCCTTACCCTGGGATCTGCAGAGATCCTGCCCACGCTTCATGCCAAGCCTTGGATTTCCTCCAGCCTTCCTCGGTCACCTGGACCCCGCAGTGTCCACTCACCTGTAAGCGGGAGAAACTGGTGTGAGCCCAGTCCCAGCCTGGTGAGGACTGGGGCAGAGTTCCCACGGGACAGCCAGGAGGTGACCCAGTCACCACTGCGCCAACTCCCCACTGGAATAATTTCTGCCGTCCCTACCACCGCAGTCCCTACCCCGCCATGCACTTGGGGACTTTTCTAATGGGGTCTGGCAGTGGGGACAGGCAGGAGTTTGGGGTCAGGGTGTCTAATGGGGAGAAGAGCTCTAGCCCAGGCAGGAGTGGGGATTGTGTCCTGCAAAGCTCATGCAAGACCTTTCAGATGATGCTCCCAAAGCAACGAGTGCTCCGGGGGGACCTGGGCACTGCTGTGGGGTTCACAGGGTCCCCCCCTCCTGCATGTTCCCACAGGCTGCCCCACAAAATCCTCACCGAGAGCCTCGCTCTGTGCTATGTCTCTTGGGATCAGGCTGACCCTGGTGGCATTTCTTCACTCATGTCCTTGTTGCTCCCGTCACTGGCGGGGGGTCCTGGTGGGGTGCAGCCAGCAAAGCCCCATCACACTGCCTGCAGATGAACACACACACGCTGTTAGCTGCTGCCTGCACGGGGGCTGCTATGCACCCACCCCTCCCTAATTCCAGCCTCCTCCTGCATTTTCCCCCCTCCTCCCCACAGCTGCATCCCACCTCCAGCCTTCCCCTCATGCAGCTTTGCAGGGCCTGAGCCCAAATTTGCTCATTAATTGCCCGGTCGGAGCATCCTTGTGCTCTCCCTGCACGTTCAGCCCCGGCGCTGCTTTATGGGCTCCTAAAGCTGCGCTGACCGGCGCTGCACGGCACAAATCCCCGGGAAGTGCCTGTTCTTCCCGCCTCACCCAGCCCTGAGCCCCCACGGGGGCTCTGCCGGCTTTGGGGTTGGGGGCCATCTCCCTCCGTGGGGTGCAGGCACCCTCCTTTCCCCGAGCCCTTCCGAGCCCAGCGATGCCCTCAGGGCTGCACGTGGGGCCGTGCATCCCCACCCAAAACGGGGACACGCACGCAGAGCTGGGGAAGGTGGGAGCACGTGCCGAGATCGCCTGGTGCTCCAGCAGGAAAAAACGCTCCTCCTCGATGCTTTTATGCTTGAGCTTTGCCAGAGCCCAGCTGGCTTTTCCCTCCAGGATGCTGCAGGGAGGACGCTTGCTGCCGGAGCAAAGCCAGGCTCCCTGCAAACCCAACCTTTCCCACCACAGTCCCATTTCAAACCCTCTTCCCGGATCTCCCTCACCCCTCGCCTGCGCTGACAATGCCACATCTGTGCCCCATCTCAAAGGAGCCTTGTCTGGGGGATGCAGATGCCCCACATCCCCCTTTCCGGGGCCGGCTGCGTTGCTTCCTTATGGGATCAGGGGCACACACAGGGGCTGCCCACGCTTCCCAGGAGCTTGGGGTTCGAAGTGGCACTTGTTCTGCCTCCCTGTAGCCAAGGGGTTCCCCGGCTGCCCCCCACCTCCCCTTTCTCATGGGGTGAGACCCCTCGAGCCGTGCGGCGCCTGGCACAGGGATGGCCGGGGCCGGGACGAGGATCTCAGCAGCTCCAGTGCAATGGGAATGGGAAGGGCTAGATCCCGCTGCCACAGTGTGAAATTAATTCATAACCCAAGGTGTGTTTTGGGCAGGAAAACCATATTTCTTATTTACTGAAATGCTCAGCTAATTTCTTTTGTCCCTAACGAATTGACCAAGGCCGTGGCCTACGGGGCACTGAGCGACCGGTTCGGCTGTCATC
>NW_010229374.1:3352-4030 GCF_000690775.1 Eurypyga helias
CAAGCCACGAGTGACCCCCCAGGGAGCCCTGGGGCCATTTATTGGGCAAAACCTGGGTTTGTGGCTCAGCACCACTGGGGCAACTGCCTGGGGGGGGAATAACCCCGTGAGAAGTGACTGTAATGGGGGAATTGGGGCGCCCAAGGGGTCTGCACTCCCTCCTCCCCCAGCTGAGCCCTGCCCTCGCCAGGCTGGGAACAGCTTGAGTGTCCAGGCAGAGAATTCATTTAAATAAATTTCCATAGGGATTAATTTTGCCCCTTCCCCAGCAGCGTGGCAGTGGTGAGTGAGTGTGTGCATGAGAAAAGCAGAGCCTGTTTTGGGGGAGCTGGGACACAAGGAGGATGGCAGGCACCTTCCTCTCCCTGCAGTCCCATCCCACCCTCGCTGCCCTTCCTTCATTTCCAGCTTTGGGAAGGTTTTGAGCCCGTCCTTGCCCACATGTGAGTCCGGCCCGGTGGGTGCTGGGTAACAGAGATGCTGGTCCCAAGAAAAAGTGGGATCATCCAGTGACCCAAAATTTCACAGCTTTCCAAACAGAGCCCCAGCGAGCCGAGATTCAGCATCGGGTGGCCAAAAATACCATCAGGGAGAGAGATTTGGGCTGTGTAAGCTGGTGCAGAGAAAATCCACGGGATTTGCCGCGATTGAAAGCCCACAGATGCGCCCCCCACCCAC
>NW_010229375.1:0-18644 GCF_000690775.1 Eurypyga helias
AATAGAACTGGAAGGAACCAAAGTTATTTTGCTGTTTTATCAATAATGTTCCAATTTTCTATCACTTGCCACTTCATCTCTCATGGGGTTAGTGCCTGACTCTGCTGCTCTTTTTGCCAGACTTTCTGCTTTCTGTGCTGATCAGCCGTGGGAGTGGAAAAGAAGCTGGGAAGATGAAAAGACTCCTAAAAAAAAAAGCATAGGAATTTGCTCGGGATGCAGGTAGGGGTGGACTGTGCATTTCAGTTGGGGGCAGCTAATTTGCCACGTAGTACCAATAGGACCCAGGCAGAGCTGAGAACAGAGGAGGTATGACAACTGGCTTCTTAGTAGGAAGGTGAAGGACGTGGGATTTTTCTATCAAATCAGGTATTTTTGTTGTCACTGCTGTCCACTGACAGCTATCAGGTCATTCGGTAAGGACGGAGAGGCTGGCTGAGGAATTAATGAGCAGCGTGTGCCTGTTACAGTGATTGTCTGGTACAGCAGGAGTCAGTGGATATTGATGTAAGAGCTCTCTCCTGGGCTTCCTTGTGGAAAGGACACCTATACCTAAGCAGGAGAAATTCTTTCAAACCTTGAATAATAAAAGGTTAATCCCAGCTTTTACTGCTCTGCATTTTTCTATCAGTGTATTCAAGTTATTTTAAAGGGACCTCTACCATCACTGAAAAGCACAATAGATTTTCACCTGTGTATTCAGATCTGGGTTAAAATTTGCCACATTCCTTCCCAAGTTGCAATATTTGTAAACAATTCTTACAAGTTAGAAATAAAAATGCTCTTTCTCAGCGTTGGCCCCAAACCTTTCAACCTCTTTGGCTAAGAATTGCAGTATTTGGTGTGTAATCTGAAAGGGATTACGTTTCTCCAGTGCTGTCTCTCTGCTGCTCTGCTGGGGTCCTGGCAAAATGAAGAAACACTGAATGAAGTTTATTTCCTCTATGGCCAGATTGTATCAGGTCTGTCTAAAAGCATGTCCTTTTATTTTTGTTTTGTTACCATGTGTTCAAAAAGAATCACTTCCTGCTTGGAAAAAGTTAAATCTTTTTTTTAATATATTTCACTAGTTTTAAAATGCATCTTTACTTACAGTCTTGAGCGTTATGGTACATTACTAAAATGAAGTCATTTGCTGTACCATGTCTCAAACTAAAAGCTAAACATCACCAGCCTCCTTTTACAGGTAGGGATATGGAGGTGTAGAACTACCACGTTGTCCAGGATCATGCTGTAGCTCAGCAGCAGACTCAGAAGTAAACCTCATGTTTTGTCCAAGAAGCCTCCCCTGGTTTTGGGGACACTCAAAATTTAGTTGAATTATGAGATATATTGTTAGTGACTGTATGGATGAGTGGATTAATAGCTGTGGTATTGGCTGGGGAAAATATCTGTTTTCAGACTCTCATCTAACAGGTGTGACCAGATGTGGTTTAGCACAGGGACTTTACTAAGTCAGGAAAAGAGAGACAAACTGTGGGATATCTGGTAAATCATCATAAACTACAATAAGGTGAAAATATTTCAGCCAAACATAACAACGAAATGAGCCTGAGAGCCTGACCTTATAATGAATTATGGTGCTAAAACACTTCCCTGAGACAAGATAGGACCCTTAACGTGGAGGGCTGTGGCCAGCTAAAGTCGCTAGAAACGTGTCTGTCAGTTTAAGGAATATTGAATCCTATGAGTTATCCTGTAAATACCTACGCTGTCTTCTTCCATGAAATCTTCTTGTTCCTAGGTGCTGCTTCTCAAAAAAACTTTTTTCCCCTAAGAAATTGCGAACTCCGTAGGTGGTAATTGTACTTTGCCTTTCCCAAGTTCCTTGGTTCCGGATGGATGTGGTCAGGATTTCACGAGATTTCAGATTAAGGTCCTGTGAGCAAATGGCCGTGTGCATGTAAGCACTGCTGTACACTTTTCTCCTTCTCTAGTTTATTACCTTGCAGCATCTGAATACAGAGGAAATTAGAGATTCAGATTTGTACTTCTCAAAGGAAAAAAAAAAAAGAGAGAGGAAAAGAAAAAAGGAAAAGAAAGGGGGAAGGATCCCACCAAAATTGCTTTGTGATTCCCGGTGGGGTCGTGACCCCGTCCCGCTGAGACTGCTGTTCCAAAGTAGTAACTCGGTAGCTGGAGTTTTTTAAAGTGGTTGTTGATTGGCTTAGTTGTAAGAAAATCACATTTCCCTGAAACTCTTAGGGATACTTTAAATGGGTGGATTATCCAGCTGCCTGATTAGAAGTTTGGGTTATGTAAACACTGTGTGTTTAGATTTAGGCTTTTCAGTTGAAGTCCAGGCAGCTGTTTGCACTTAACTCCATCAAGAAGCCCAGTTAATCAAAGAGCAGGAAGGATTTTTTACCTTCTTAAACCTGTGTCATTATTTCTGCTGTCCAAACTCTTTGGAGTTAGGCTTGTTGCGATGTAGAACAAGGTATTTTGGATGTTCTGCTGAGGAAACGGGAAAAAATGGATGGGGTTTTGGTTAGCGAGACGTTGTGCCGTGCGGATTTTTCCCCCTTCTCTGTGACGTAATCATTTCTCCGGACAAAACTGCGTCAAGCCTCTAATCGCAACCAGTTTGTGCCCTTAAAGCTATGGATCGTAGGGGTGATGTGTATTGTTATCCAGTCTTGTTTAATAGCTTCTCTGCGTATTTGTGCGTTTGAGGGATCGGCTTGCTTTCATAACCTCCGCGGATGAATAGCCTCTGAAATTAAGTCCTTCTCTGTTGGACAGACCTCTGGCAGAGATCTGCCCGTGACCAGGGTGTGAGACATCTTTCTGCTCTTAGATCTTTATGTCTGTGTTCTGCGGTTGACATAGTAGAAAAAAAGGAGATGACTTTTCGCGGCCTTGGTCCCGGTGCTTTTCGTTCGGAACAGCTCCAGCGAGTCCCGTTGGGGCACTAATATGCCCCGAGTTGTTTGTGTGTCGTGACATACGGTGTGTGCTGCCTTTGCTCTTGGTGGCCTCAGCTCCACGCTCAGATAGAAACACGATGGGAGAGGAGTAGGTGGGATAGGGATCGGATACTTGCGGGAACAGGGTGCTGCCAGTCAGGCCCCGAGGGACAAGAAGGGACTGGGGAGAGTCCCCAGAGCCAGTGGGGCACAATTTGCTGGAACTCAGACGGCTGTTGAAGCCAAGGAAGAAGAGGCAGAGACAGGGAATTAGAGTTATGACTCTCGTATCAGGTGTTATATGTCCTTTCCTGTCGCCTGTAAGAGGTTATATATCCTTTCCTGTCAACTTCTACTTGCCTGGAGTTTTGGCTGCGAAAATATTAGTGGTGGCTGAAGTCAAACTTGACTTTTGAGTCTTACTTGGGGACCTTCTACGAACAGAAGAAGAGGCACCTCAAAGCTCTGGCTGGCTCTTGGCACTCTCCTACACACGTACCATTTCCAACCATCAGGACCTGTGGACCCTGTTTACACCGGATTTATTTTAGGGAATTCCTGACAGTGTGAATAGATAGCACAGCAGAGTAACTAGCTTAACACTTCAGGATCCAAGCAATGAAAGAGTCTTTGTGTAGCAAAGAAACAGAGTCTTTCTTCTCCAGGGAAAAAAAAAAAAAAAGAAAAAAAGAAGAAAAGAAAAAGATAGAAAGAAAAGAAAAAGAGACTTCTAAAAATTGGTTTTATTTTTCTGTCTTCTGTTTAAACTCTACTAACTTGGAAATTTCGGGAGAAAAAAACGCCAAAGCTTTTAGTGAAACAGCTTCTCTCAGTGGTTATCTCTTTGCATTTTACTTCTGGCTGTTGTAATTATAATTTTGCTTTTTAGTTAAAAGTCACAACTATTAATTGTTGATTTCTGTTTGTGACATTTTCCTTTGTTTTCTAAATCTAGAGATATGCAGAGGCAAACAACGTGCACTTTAACGTGTATCTCTGCCAGCACGTGTACTTGTGGTTAGCTAAAGAGAATTTCTGCTTACTGGATATCAGTAAGATACGCTTTCTCCTGTGTATGCTTAGGATCATGCTGTGTGCTACCTAATCAATATATAATACAGTACAAATTTGTAAAGAAGTAAACCAAGTTTAGCTTTGACAAGCAAAACATATTAAAATACTTAATTTTTTTCTAAAATCACCTTCTCCGAACCTTTGAAATTGCCAGCTGTTATATAGTGCTGACTGTGAGGGCATCGCCGGTGAACTCTCATGGTGCTGGTAACACACAAGTGATAATACTTGCATCGGGGTGTCCTGAATCCATCGAGGGCCCAGCTATGATCTTGTATGGCCAGAGAGGAAACACCCAGAGAACAGTGGTTTAATAGGGTAGGCGTTTCCTTATCAGTTTACTAGATAATAAATCCAAGGCCCATAATTCCAGCCTGAATTACTAATCAGTGTCATACTGTAATTACAGAAAATATTTTTGAGAATGTTATTGCTAAATATTGATTTGCTTTTAATCTGTAAAACAAACCTTAATTTATATTTTATAACGTACATGGCTTTTCCTGCAATTAGATCTAGTACTTATGATATTGTTAAGTAAGAAAATGTGTGTCAAATTATCCTGAGGAAACCCTAATTGACATGGGGATCATTCTGTCTTGTGCACTGCATGGCGCCTGGGGACAAATCTATTCCTGTAAGGATGAGAATAAACCCCACACAGATAATACACACATGGAGATCCAGTAGTCAGCAAAAGGCTCTGCTGAAAAATTGGCGTGTTTCTGCTGACGCTACTGTCATCTAATATTGAGATATCGATCGGCATTTGCAGACAATTTAAAGTGGCCAGATGGTCCAGACAGGGAGGCCAGACAGTTGAATGAAATTTTTATGTTTTCCTTCCTTTTGTTCGCATTACTTCGAAGATGTGCCCATCTCCAAGGTGGCAGTTGGCTTTCAGACTGTGGGCGCATGGGCTCAAGTGACACTGAGTTTTTGTTATTATTGTTGTTCCTATTTTTTCTTTTCAGAGAACCAGACATCTGGGTGGAATGTAATATTCCTTTCCCATTTTCACGTGTACTTATACCTGTGTTTTTCTACTCGCCACTCTCGATTCACAAGCCTCGCCTACGAAACGGAGCAGGGAGTGTTTCAGATGCCTGCTCCCTGGTGATGCTGTGCTATTTACCACTGCCAGAAGTGGAGGGCCCTGGTGTCCCTTCTGTAAGGAATAAGGTAGTACATGGGCTTGTTTTCCATACAGCATGCCACACCAGAATAAGGTACTGCCTGGTCTCCTGGGAGATTTTTCCACCTTCTACCTGTGATTAACCCACCAGGCCACTTTATGTCACTATTGCTCCACGTTCAAATGTGGATGAGGAAATATTTATTGAGCAGCAGCCTGGGATGCACCTTCCAGTTTGTTAGAGACTTCAGAACTTCCGTCTTCCAGAAACAGGATCTCAGATTGGGCTTTGGATGGCTCCTTTGGTGGGAACATCTCGGTTGTGTACCAGCCAGGTGACCCTGGTTTCCAAACCACATGTCTGGTGACTTGAGTTCCCTGGGTAATTATTTCCTTTTAGACTGTGCTCCTTTGTGACTTGAGCTGGCAGTAGGTGGGCTGAGGCATGATCTCATCAACATTCTCTCTTTTCCCTCCAACTTCTGGGACATTTGGTTTAGCAGCCACCTAGTTGGGAATGGTAGCAAGCCACTCCTCCCTCTCTGCAGTAAGGCTGTGGCCAATAACTGAATGTCATGCTTGCCAAGATAAGGGGAATAAAACCTCGTGCCTGAGGGCGTAAGACCATCACTGCAGAAGTCAAGCTGCAGTTCCTCCCCAAACATGCTACAGCATCACACAGTTACCTCAGCCAGCAGCTCTCATGAGTTCTCCATAGCGTAGCTTCTCTTTACGAGGAAGGTACCCCCAGACAGTCTCTTCCCCACTTCTATGTGCCGAATCTTCCCTGTAGCTGTTCTAGTGCTTACCGGTGCAAAAAGTAAAGTTGGAAGGGCTGGGGTGTAGGCAGAACCTCACCTTAGAATCATAGAATCATAGAATGGTTTGTGTTGGAAGGGACCTTAAAGACCATCCAGTTCCAACCCCCCTGCCATGGGCAGGGACCCCTTCCACTAGACCAGGTTGCTCCAAGCCTCATCCAGCCTGGCCTTGGACACTTCCAGGGATGGGGCATCCACAGCTTCTCTGGGCAACCTGTCCCAGTGCCTCACCACCCTCTCTGGGAAGAATTTCTTCCTGACATCTAATCTAAACCTCCCTGTTTTCAATTTGTACCCATTACCCCTTGTCCTATCACTACAGGCTCTTGTAAAAAGTCCTCTCCCAGCACCCTTGTAGCCCCTTCAGATACTGGAAAGCTGCAATGAGGTCTCCTCGGAGCCTCCTCTTCTCCAGGCTGAACAAGCCCAGTTCTCACAGTCTTTCATCATAGCAGAGGGGCTCCAGCCCTCTGATCATCTTCGTGGCCTCCTGTGGACTCGCTCCAAGTGGTCAATACCCTTCTGATGTTGAGGGCTCCACAGCTGGACGCAGCACTCCAGGTGGGGTCTCACCAGAGCAGAGTAGAGGGGCAGAATCCCCTCCCTCGACCTGCTGGCCACACTTCTCTGGATACAGCCCAGGATACCTTGATGACAGTTGTGCTGTCGCTGCTTGCTTGTATCTATTTACCACTGACATACGTGCCGGGTTTTTTTCCTTCCCTTTGGAGACGTGTCTCCATTGAAGTAGTTTCTGGGAAACTGCTGTGATGCAGCTGCAAGGGTGGGGCTGTGAGTTTAAACCAGCTGTGAGTGTCTTTACCTCCCTATGTTCTAGACTCTGCTTTGTATCCAGGCTCGGTGGAAAAGAAATGTGCACCGGAGAGAAAGTCTGGAGGTTTAAATCATCAGCTGATATAAATGGGCACCATTCCATTGACCTCAGCGGGATGACACTGGCCTGTGCCAGCTCAGGAGTCTCTGTGGTGGGGAGGGAAAGTGGAGAAAAGCGGTTCACTTGATTTAGCTTCTGAAGTAATGGGAAAATTTTCTTGAGCAGCTTGAGTCCAGGAAAAGACTTGAGCGCCCACAGGCTCCGGTTGGGAGCATGGGCTCCCTGTGCATGCCCCAAAAGAGGCACGTGCCAGCGTGCTGAGGGCTTTGAGCTGGGCTGTAGGAAGGTTGGGAGCATGGGCTCCCTGTGCGTGCCCCAAAAGAGGCACGTGCCAGCAAGCCTGTCCCTCTGCAAAATGCCTCCCTCCGTGGGCTTTCAGAGGCAGGAGCCTTCTGGAAATGGACGTTTTAGTGGCCTTTGGATAAAAGAAGTAGATGTGAAGTAGTGCTTCCTTTTAGATGGTGCTTTAGTGGTTGGTACTCACTCTTTTGCTAGTCCTGTGGTATCAGGGCAGTATCTTCTCATTCACACAACCTGTGTGGGAACCAGTGTATGTGAGATTTCTGCAGATGCCTGAAGGTGTCTGCGATGTGAAGACACCCCTGATGCAGCCTTCTCCCTAGGGGTGGACCTTGCAGGGAGTTTTGTCTCAGACCTGCACCCCTGGTTACCGTGAGCCATCGTGTGCCCCAGGCTGGCACTAGTTAGGCACAAGACACTTTGAGGTTGGGTGAATGTTGTGTTTGCACAGTGAATCAGATTCATCACAGAATTACTTAACCAGTGACAGTAAGAGAATCTATAATTATGATTCAGTGGGAAAATATACAGTGGTCAATAACCCACATAACTTCTGTTTATGTGGTATAGCAACATAGTGTCAGTGTTTTGAGCCCTAATATGAAATATCTACATATATTGGGTTTTCCCAGCACCCTTTGTTTAGTAATCTTAGAGCACAACTAATATGAACTTTGAATTTTCCCCTTCTGAAAGGGCTGCCATGCTCCATCTACACAGCAGATTGGAGTGGGAATGCAATGATAGAGTCAAGTCTATCCATCCATATCAGTAAAAGTAAACTAAACTGAATTAAAGTTTCTTTTCCCTCTTAGTAGTTACATTATCTGCATTTTAATACTTCTACAGAAGTTAGAGCTAACTTCAGCACTCACTATGCTCACTTGAATGCTGGGAAATAAAATCACACAAAATCTAAAACCAACTCGAAGCAAATTTGAAACAAGTAAGAGCACGCTTACCATCATTGGCAGATAACCTCTCAGTTTTTAAACAAAATGAAAACAGTTCTTAATCTGCAGGAAAAAAAAGTTTGCCAGCTTTTTTTTTTTTTCCCCCTTCTACGGTGTTTGTTTCCTGTGAGGTTAAATCTTACTGGTAGGTCACACCTGTCCCTTGTTTCAAATTGAGAGTTTTTACTTCTTGGATCGTGTAAGGCACAACTTTCAGTCCCTGTGAATCTCGGAGGAGTTTAGAGTGGCCAAAATTATATATACCTATGTGATGTTTTGCCCTCCCAAACCATTAAAGCACTAAAGCTAGTGGGAGACAGTGACATAGTATAAGAAGTTTTATTTGCCACTCGGAGTGGCCATTGCTGCAGAAAATACACTTATTTCCTTGTTACTTTATTAAGGATTAGTAAAGTAACCTCTGGGGTTTTTTTTTCTTTTTTTTTTCTTTTCTTTTTTTTTTAGTTTGCTGAGTCCATCTCTATTCCCAAATGAAACTCCACCAGCAGAGCAGAGTAGGTAACTCAGAGCAGAGCTGCCGAGTGCTTGCTACTCCTACTTACAAATAGCAGCATCTGTTCAGCAGTAATTAGGAGCTGTAATGGAATGGTCCACATTGTGAAAGTAGTTTGGCCAGACTCGTGTGGCCCAGCATTTTCTTAGAGGCATTACCGATTTCAGTTAAATGGCATTCTTCTTATGTTTCACACCTGCAAAGTAAAGAAGGATAGGGGTACTATAAGGTGCAAAACTCCTGAAGCTCCACAGAGCTAAGGTGACCAGGTATTTTCCTTATCCAGTTGTTCAACCTGCCTAGTCCTTCCAGTCCATTCTCTTTAGCTGTAGGAAAAAAGAAACACGTCTTCTCTTTTAGTAATTTCTCAGTAAATTCACCAACACCAATAAACTCAAGAAGGCTGGTTCTTTGAGTCACTGATTCAGTGTTAAGTGTCCATCCCATTTTGCCAAGGTATACAGTGCCAATATATTTACTCTACGGGAGCCTACTAATAGTAAATAATTCCATAGCATCATTTTTTCCCATGGCAAAACTGAGAAGATAACCAGATGTTAACAGAGGAGTTGAGGAGAGGGAAGTAGCCCAGGGTGCTCGGAATATAAAGATATGTGTGTTAGAGCAGAGGAAATAGTCGGCTCTTTGCGCGGCTTGCTACCTTGCATTTTCAGCGCCAGAGCCTGGCCCTAACTGCTTCCAATTCTGACAGCCAGCTTCTGACCTTTCACTCTCTATGATCACTGTTTGTTTTTGCAAGAAACTTGGTCTCCTTTCTTGTCCAAAAGTTTAAAGCAAATACTGTTGTTATTATGATTACCTCTGCAGTATTGGCTTCTAGGAACCAAGAAAAATCTCACATCACCACTGTGTACGATTACATCATCTCAACATCACAGCTGCCAACTCTTAGTATTTGCTGGAGAGTCATTATTTTTGCTTTGAAGGGATGGAGTGACCTCAGGAGCTTCTGAAGAAACCCCACAGCTGACTGCTTGCCATACCGACATAATAAAATGGTCATATGGGACCTTGGTTGATTAATCCTTCACTACAGAAGCACCTGTACTCAGTGTAAGAGATCAGATCCTCTCCACTAGACCAGATCCTAAATCAGCTCCTCTTCCATGTCCTTTTAAAAGGGATAGGCTGAGAATGGAAAAGTTGGGCGCAGCTAATTTGGAATGTGTTGGGATTTAAGAAAAAAAAAAAATCTGGCAACAGTTCAAGCTTCATTTTAAAGCTGAAACAAATCTAAGTGTAATTGAAAACAAGAGCGTGCATAGCAATTGTGAACCTGGCTCTTATTTACACTGCGCACCTTCTGCACCTCTCCAGCAGTGTGAAAGGTCTTGGAGCATGGCTCAGCTATTTTTATGCTCTCATGAAGGGCCTGTTTATTGAGTTGGAGTTTAGAAATATTTATGAGTGCAGGGTTTGCCTTTTAGAGCAGTGGAAAGTTAGCACTGTACAACTCTTGGGCACTGCGTTTTGACTTATTTGGGGTATGCGGTTGAACAGTTGAGGGGGAAAGACAATAAGAAAGACTGGACAGTAGGTGGGTCAGAGGTTCAATAATGAAATGGGAGACACCTCGTCTGCAGGTCATTTGTGTGATTCAAGTAGACTCTGGTTATTGAAGCGGTGTGGTCTTTGAAGTCCAGGTAAAACCGAATGGTCTCTGGGCTGTCTCATTGGCCAGATGATCTCATCCCAACTGGCAGCATTTGACAGACCCACCCTTGTTTGACACTGTAGCTCTCACTGAGCAACCTGATGATGCTACAAGATAATGAAGTATCCTCATGTCCTTATGGGAGAAGACCTGCAGGTCAAGGTACTCCGCGTCCTGGGTGGGACAGTGCATGGAAAAGCTTCCATTGCTGTTGCCTTTTCTGTGCCCATTCTGAGGACAAGCAGTCATGATCAGACTCCTTGATGACTGAATGCTGCTTATGGAAAGCTCTAAATTGGCTTAACCTTTACTAGAGGAATGGTAGAACACGGAGAGGCAAAATGAGAAAGTGAAGGAGTGGTCTGGGAGAAACATCGTCATCATGAAGCTAGCAGGAAAATAAGGGCTTGATTATGTAGCTCCAAGAGGGCCCTGCCAAACTGCAGTGCAACGGGAAGAACCTGAGCTGGTGGCAGTCATTTCTTAGGGTGTTGACATCCTGTGTAAGGGAGGTGCTTTCTGCACTGGGCTGAGCACAGTGAGTTTTCTTCTCCTGGCAGCACCAGTCCTGCTCTGCAAGCAGAGACTGTGATTCTGCTGTTGCAGGTTCCTTCAGTCAGCTGTCTCCAACTGACTAGGACCCAAGCAATTCTTCAGCATCCAGATTATAATAGAGTAAGACAGGAATGCATCTGCCGTATGTTTATTGCACGTTTTACCAGTTGTCATGGTCTTTCTTAACACATGAACTCTGGGAGTTACAGGGGAATTTAACTTTCCAATTTTAAATGGGTGTAGAGGAAACCTGGAAAACACAAGACTTTTTAAAGCTCACTCAGAAGGAAACAAAAAGATACAAAGTCAGAGCCTTAGAAAGTCCTGAGCAGTATTTGGGGAACATGGGAGAGGAAAAAAGATGGAGATGTTCAGATTATTGCCAACACAAAGTACTCGACACCGTTATGCAAAGTCTAACACAGCAAAGCCTTGCTCAAGTGTGTTTTCACGGAACTTCTGCAGCAGCAACATTTGAGTCCGTGCTGTACAGAGGAGGTCAAATGCAAGAACAAGTTCATACCTTCTGCCCAAGAATGTTTTCAAGTTCTCCCCCTCCTAAAACAAACCAAACCACTAGCAAATCACAGCTTCAGAGATGTTTGACTAAAGCAACATTTTTATGAATCAACATTAAAAACAGACCTTGAGAATTGGACTTAAAAAAAAAAATAATCCTGCTGCCCTGAATTTCCTGTCACTCTTGGATGTTGTATTAAATTTTGATATGAAATGTATTTTCCTGAATTGGAATTTGTCCTTAAATTACTTATGAACAATGAACTCTTTGAAGAAAAATAACGGCTTGCTTATCACAAGAATTAATGCTGTGGGTTTTGTAAGTGAGTTTCCATAGCTTATCAAATCCTTTCGTTCCTCTTAGTTGGAGAGGAACTGAAAAATATCTGTCATTTAATTCTCTCCAATTCCATGATTTTAATAAAATCAGGTAATATTCCACATTTTACTTGGCTAGAAGTGGCTACGGGCCACTATTCATTCTTGTTCTCCCTTGTAATATCCTTAGACCAGAGAAACTCACTCTTTTTTCACTCATTTTACAGCTGCTTCGACTAAGGAACCATATTAGTGCCAGTACAAGTCCATCTGCTCTTTTGCAACTGATTTTGCTCTGCAGGATGCCGGCGTGGTTATCATGTGATTGTGTTGGCCACTGAAGTACTGCCACCTGTGGGAAGAACCTTGTCCTTCCTGGCAGGCTGAGGGGAAAGGGAAGAGTTTAAATTGCTTATTTGATTCTGAGTTAGTGATAAAAGTGTCTGGTTTGTACCATACACAAAGTGCATTTGTGCCTATTTACGTGAGTTATATGTGTGACAGTGGCATTCCAAGCCTTTGGCCTTCAGATTGATGCTGCATTAGTGTTAATAAGCTTAGTTCAAGCTGTAGGTGATGAAGAAGTAACATAGCAGACTCTACAGGTGGAAGATACAACCAATGTCCTTGGCTTCTGGCATGCCTTGAAGGGCATGTTCATACTGGAAGGGTATCTTACAGGTGTGCCTTGTAGTGTCTTGCCGAGGACAGAGCTTGAGTCTGGGAACTTCTAACAAGAGCACTAGCTAATTTCTGCAATTATGGCAGTGTAAGATTATAAATTGTTCCTGAAGACTTGATCCAAACCCAATGGGAATCAACAGGACTTTTAATCTTTTCTTCAATGAGCTTTGGAAGTCCTCCAAAGCACTGGTTCCCAAACGTAAGTTAAAACCAGTCCTAGAGCTTAATCACATAAACCATTTGATCCCACAAGAAATCTGGGAGTGCCGTGTAAGACATAGATCTGCCCTGCTTGCCCATGGCACTGAAGACACATCCCAGCGCATGGTCCGTATTCACTGCTGAGTGAAGCCTGAGAGGATTTCAAGGGCTCTTCCTGTCAGGATTCAGTGAGGAGGATGAGCAAGGGATGGGTGTGAAATGGGCAGACCTTTGATAGGTGGCTGCCATTAGTGGCTATAACTGGAGAAACAGCAGCAGTTGTGCTGAGTCTTGCTTTTCATGGTATGTAGGTTTAATTGTGTAGTCATGGTTTCTTGGTGACTGTCAGAATGGTTGAGTGGAGGAATATGCAAATCTGATACAAGGTTGCCCATCAAGCGATGAGAAAACACCTAATTTGGAAGACTGCATTAAAACCCGTCAAATCCTTGGGAACGTCAATAATTACTAAAAATATCACAGTGTGAATATTAGGTGAGCTGCACAATTGGCAGTTCAGATAATTAAGCACAATTTTATTGGCTTTAGAAACTGCAAGCGTATACCCAGTTAGATGTTTTCCAGAAAGGTGGTTGTTCCTTGCACTGTGGCAAACAGCTGTAACTCATAGCAACTACATTGTCCTATATTGTTCATTATTTCATATATTGTTCATACAGCCCCATATTCCCCTGTATCCTGATTCTCCCTCTCTACTCGGCTCTCATGAGACCTCACATAGAGTGAGGTCTCCAGCTCTGGGGCCCCCAACATAGGAATGATGTGTACCTGTTGGACTGAGTCCAGAGGAGGCCACAAAGATGCTCAGAGGGTTGGAGCCCCTCTCCTATGAAGAAAGGCTGAGGGAATTGGGCTTGTTTAGCCTGGAGAAGAGAAGGCTCCGGGGAGCCCTTATAGCACCTTCCAGTGCCTGAAGGGGCTACAAGGAAGCTGGGGGGGACTTTTTCCAAGGGCCTGTAGGGACAGGACAAGGGGTAACGGGTTTAAAGTGAAAGAGGGGAGGTTTAGATTGGATATCAGGAAGGAGTTCTTCCCGGAGAGGGTGGGGAGGCACTGGGACAGGTTGCCCAGCGAAGCTGTGGATGCCCCATCCCTGGAAGTGTCCAAGGCCAGGCTGGATGAGGCTTGGAGCAACCTGGTCTAGTGGAAGGTGTCCCTGCCCATGGCAGGGGGGTTGGAACTAGATGATCTTTAAGGTCCCTTCCAACCCAACCCATTCTATGATTCTATGATTATTTCTGGGACCCTGAGAAATACTGGTACATGATCAGAGTTAATGTGTATGATTCCATACAATATGATGTTCTTTGGGTTTTCATTCATGCAAAAAGATCTTGTTTTCCCCTAATGCAGTTGAAGTGTGTGCCTAAATGTCATTTGTAAAGCTGAAAGCAGATATCTACAAGTATTTAGAAGGAAAAATTTGATTTCCTAATTTGTATAAAAGGGAAACCCATTAAAAGTGTACAGAGGATAATGCTCAGATTATTTCCCAAACAATACACAACTTGCATAATCCCATTATGAACAGTATACTTTTCACAGTCCATCTGGCAGGCAGTAAACGTTGTGACTCTACGGGTCTGAAACGCTGGGTACGGTACTGCCAACAAGAACAGCTCTGCACATGTGGCATTGGGTGAAAAAGCAGTGATGGCATGTCTCCCCAAAATATCCAGTATGGTTGTTAGCTTTGTGCTTTCTGCAAGACAAAATGTGCTTAATAGCTACTGAGCAGTCCTACGTGAGTATTCCGTATCGAGTGCCTGACACGGAAGTGGCACGGATCTTGCCACATTGAACTGCCACAAAGGGTGCATTCGTTGTGTGCAGCCAGGCACTTTGTATGGCCGTGCATCAGGTTAATGGATTTGCTCTGACTAGAGTCATATGAACTCTCCTAAAGACATTTTACTTGGAAGAGCCAGTCAGTCTGGGAAAATGCAGAAGCTGGAGTGCCAGCAGTTACATCAACTTGACCTTGTATCAAGGTGGTTTGCGTTTGAGTTTCTGTGGTGAAGAAGGAAGTTCAGAAGATGACTCCTTAAGTTGTGGAATGTTTTAATGTCCTTAAAAACACATGTGCAGCGTTGCTACCAGATCTCAGCTTAACCATTGGAAGTCTTGTGTATCAAATTACTGACTGCTGCCAACTTCCAAGGCACTGAGTCCTAGTCCTAGTAAGTAAGTAAAAATCTTTCCTCCTGTTGTCTTTATCACTGGCCACTTGATTTTTGGGCCAAACTGTGTGTTTGTCTTCACTGTTACCCTCTGTATGCTTACATGCATTAATATTTTTCTTTCTTTGCAAGAGAAAGATTGGTCATCCTTTGGCATGGTACTGTGTAATGTCCCAGGAAGTCAGTGGAAAAAAGACGGCCTTTCACTTGTTGAATATGTGTCTGTGAGTGCCAGTGTCCTTCCAAATCACACTTCAGTGAAATGTAGCTGCAGACTTAATATCCTTCATCAGGTTGCCATCACCAAAGCAAAATCAGCTGCCACAAGGCAACAGGGAATAATGCCTGGTCAGTAAGATAATCAAGACCTTGGCTTGAACTGCCTGTGACAATTAGTGTCCTCCACTCGCACCCTTTCCTGCATGGCAATGCCTCCTGATCACTCCACAGCTAAGGGCTGTCACCTCCTTCAAGTTCAGCACTAGTTCACATCATCTGAGGATGTGACACAAGGTGAGTATCTCTCCACACCTGCCAACTGGCTCCCCAAAACATCCGCATCCTGGTAGAGGCAGACTTTGCTGCTAATTTCTATGCTGGAAATGGAAGGTGTGATCCTCTTCAGGGCCCAACACAGGATGGGGCGTGTCATGTAGTCAGTACTGATACACGTGGGTATCAAGCTTCATTTCAGATATTTCTGGCCTCCTGTTACCTATGCCACCTGGTGTCAAGTTCCAATTCCAGTGCGAGCAAAGAGGGAGTATCTGCAAACATGTTACGTCCACACCTTGAAGAGTTAGAAGACCTGGGGCTTAGCTGAAGAGTTCATGCAAGTATCAGGCAAACTGAGTGTTGTCGTGTTGATGGGATTTTTTTTCCCGTGTCTTGACTCATTCAACTCCTGGGGGTTTGTGACAACCAACAGAACAGACAGTGCCAAAAAGAAACACATTTTTACACACAGCTGCCTTTATGTTATGATTAGCATTGCCTGTTGCGGCATCATTGCAGTAAGATCAGATTACTTGCTTTTACCAATTCCATACTTGTACTTAGAGTGAAAAAAGTAAATTTGAAGTGGACTAAACCCCCCCTGTCTTTTCCTACCTCCTGGTTTCATTCTCTTTAAATATTTATGAGTGCTGCAGCCCCATAATAGCTGAGCTTTCATGATTTCAGCACGGTAGGATTCCTTTGAGGCAGAGAATTATCACTCTGTTATGTAGCTGGAGAGCTAAGGCAGAGCAAAGTTCTCCATGACCTGATCGGGATTACACAGGTACCCTGAGACAGAATCAAAACCTACATTTTCATCTGTTGGGTCTTGTTTCACTCATTGAGTTGGATCTCCTGAGGTGCCTTGCCTTTTCTACCCATCTGGGCAGCACTAGAAGGGCTTCCTGCAGCAAAGAAAGGCTAATGAATCTAGGAAACTAGGTAATGAATCTCAGTAACCGTACGTGGGTATGTATTTGCTTGAGGTGGGAGAAGAGTTTTCCAAGAGGCTGAAACTGGCATGCTGATGAAAACAAGCAGAGATTATTTTAGAACTGGGAAACTATTTAAATCTTCACTTTAGTGGAGGAGTTTCAAAGGGTTTTCATGAAAGAGTAGGAAGCATTATTTCCTGCTTCGGTAATTTTGTTGTCCTTTATAGGTGATTAGCAGTTGAAGAGAGATCTGAGAAGCTTGTTGGAGCTTCCTTTTTGTGGAGACCCACAGCTGGCTGCTTGTAGGACATCCCGTTTGCAGCTGTGTTCTCCGTAATGCTGTTGGAAGGCTGATAGGCTTTTGTCAGATTTAACTTCCTAAAAAAATCAAGTGTTGCTTTGCAAGCTCTGAAGTGTTCAAATTCTCTTTTATCACCTTTGATCTCCAGCCTGTGCCTTCACTGCATGGTCAGGTTG
Organism: Eurypyga helias; assembly: GCF_000690775.1. NCBI lineage: Eukaryota > Metazoa > Chordata > Aves > Eurypygiformes > Eurypygidae > Eurypyga > Eurypyga helias. The sequence continues at coordinate 16,665 of NW_010229375.1, forward strand.
GGGTTTTAGTAGGTTGTTGTACTTGATTCTCTCTCTGTCCCATGCAGAACCCAGCAGGGAGCTTAGCACATCTGTCAACAGGGACACCTTACCCCGAGCGAGAGTTAGAACATGGGCTTTCGCTTTATTTGTAGTCGCACTTCGGGTAGAAGCTAAGTCATTTCAGCCCAGCTTGTCCTTCAGGGCCTTTCTGTAGCTCACAGCCTGCATCTAGAAGGGGAGACCAATTTCCCTGTGACCCCTGGGTGAGAGCTGTGCGGTGCTGTGGAGGGCCAAGGGATGCACTCCCTGAGGGCTCAGCAGCTGTTGGGGTATGTAGGATCGTTAGGATACACTTGCTTTGGAGTGTGGCTGCTCGCACCTAGGCTTAACTAACTCAGGTCCTGCTCGCCAGTGGCAGTGATGAGATGTCCTAAGCTCCCATCCTCACCAGAAACTTAAATATGTGCTCCTGGAAATACAAAGCTATCTCATATTTGAGGAATAAATCCATTTCATTTCAGCAAGTCAGTAGGTGGGAAAACCATTTAAATGAAAAATAGAGGGATTTCTACTGTTCAGGACTGGCAGGTAGATGGTAGAGGGGAATCCTGTACCATAAGCAGCTACCAGAGTCCCTCATTAGACACTGAGCAGCTGACAGTGTCCCTCAGATGTCATTGTATCCGAAGGACGTTAGTTCTGCCTCTAGACTGTGAAAAAACACCTCCCTTTTCCTTAGTGTTTGAATAGTTCTGTACAAATATAAGCAAAATGCTGTTTTCTCTGTGGATAAATCCATTTTTCTTCAGGTCAAGAGGCAGAAAATGAGAATGGCAAACACCGACTCCCAAGAGCTCACATGCAAATGTCTTCCCGTTTGATTCAGAGCGAGTTTTGCCTGCAGAAAAGCAGCTGAGTGCGCAGCTCCTGTTAACTCAGAAAAGGTAGCAGCCTCTAAAGAAGAATTAAGGGAAGTGGCATTAGAAGACATGTGGTCTGGTGACCGGAGAAAAGCAAATGATCTAAATCGTCCTTCTAATTCGAATCCACTACAGGAGTGGAGTGGCTCTCCGTGACATTTTTCTTTGAATCTAGTCCACACGAACGAGGGCAGCTTTATTGTGCAAGTGTGTCCTGGCTTTGCAAATCACACATGCAAAAGCCGTCCTTCTGCTTTGCATCTTGTAAAGGGCCGAAACATCAGGCTGTCTCTAGTTCCCAACTAGAAGGGGGAGTCCCACAGGAGCTGCTCGTCGGCTGGATGTCCTTGCTCTGCCGTTAGCAACTAATCTAACTTGGGGTTTTCTCCTGCAATATTCCCAAGTGCCGACGTGGTTTGCAATGATTTCCACAAAAGGAGAAGTCCTAGGATGTAGAGCAGTGGCTTTCAACCTGCCACCCACATATCCTGGGGAAGAGGCTAATGGAAGCTGACAAAGCTTACAAAACTCCCTCGCGAGAAAATCTCCGTTCTCGGCTTGCTACTGCCAGATGTTTCATGAGTCACTGTGTCTTGGTGCAGCTGCTGTTCTTTGTGCATGGAGACTGTAAGCTCTTCAGGGCAGGGACTGTCTTTCGCTGCATGCTTGTACAGTGCTCTGGTCTTGCCTGGTACCCCTAGGGCCTCCCACGGTATAGATCAGTTTAGCCGTAACTGATGGGAATGATTCTTGAGGAGGATGCACAAACAACCAGCAGAATCCAGCTGGCTCCTTTAGATACATGTGTGATCTCCAGTGCTAACAGCGGTAGAAATTAAGCAATTGAAACTGCAGATGCTTATAAAGACTTTGATTACCCACAGGAAGCACATCTTTTGAATAAATCAGTGTGGTAATTTCTTTTCACTAAAAGGGGTATTGAAGTCAGGAACAAACTTGCAGTTGTGGGGAATATCCTGTGAATGGGTAAGCGGTGTTGTTTTTGGCAGTAGTTAATTATAGACATCTTAGGATGGTAACTGCAGGATCGCTGATAATACTCAGGCAACATTCCCGC
>NW_010229375.1:18675-23647 GCF_000690775.1 Eurypyga helias
TGGATCACTGCTTTCTTCTCAGAAGGTGATTATTCCAAACAACAGAAGATTTTGAAATAAGTCACTTCAGCAAGTTTGTGTTCAGAAGATCTTAGGAAATCAGTATGTTTGATCATTCTACTTAGAACGGTAGCAAGTTGTTGGGCAACATATGGTTTAAAGGTTTGGTGTGCTGTAAGTGCCACCTTTTCTTAATAAAGTGTTGGGGATTTAGCTGTACTGGTAGAAAAATAGGAAAGTGCAGGTAGTAGATGACTAAGGCAGTAGATAACTTAAAAAGGCTGTAGACCTTAGTTGGAAATCATGCAGTTGGCAGGTACATGTTGTACTGTATAGATGTTTTCAGCCCTGCCTGAGGTTTGTCTGGCATTAGTTTCAAACTCCAGCCATGTCATTATGGTGGGGGATCTGATATGCAAGAACAACGTTTGAAAAAGGCACCTCACTTCTATTTCCTAAAGTGACTTAGAGATGCAGGTATTTCAGTCTGATTGGCAAGATGTAGAGCCTCATGCAAAGAGGATCAGACATCTTCTTTGAGAGGTGTTATTCCAAAAGAATGAGACATTTATTTGAAGTGAAAATCTTTTGCAGTAATGAGTCAGTTTTGATGTATTGTTTTATGTAATCTTTTATATTATTTTTTTTAAAAGAAAACTCAGTTAAGTCAGCTATAAACACCGCGATGGCTTTGGCAAGGACTGGGGACGAGATGGGAGGGCATTTGAGTCCTATTTTTCATTTGGTTTTGGGACAAGGATTGAGTGTGCTGAAGCATGCTGCTTGAAGTATCTCAAGAAAGTTAATGTAGGGCAGAGGGAGGTATTCTTCATCTAGTCCTTCTGGTCAGGCACTTTTCAGTTGTCTTTGCTCAGCTGGCAGAGTGGTGATTGAACTCGGATCACGGGCCCTAGGAGTATATTAAAGAGGCAATGCGTCCCCTTATGCCTGGTTACAACGCACACGACCAGAATCATGAGTCCCCTCCGTGCTGTTCCTGCTCATAACGCAGGACAGTACACTTCTTTTTTTGTTCTGCATTTGTTTTGGAGAGAGGAATCTGTTCGGTTTGGTTTTTTACATGGCTCCTTCTTGGTGAAATGGAGGGGTCTGCATATGCAGAACACCGCCGACAACCTGGTACCCGGAATAACTTGATGACCTTTTGCTTCCCTTTTGGCATGTGTACGCTTGCAGAAAATTCAGTTTGAAATAAAATGCATCTCGCTGCTAAGTATTTGAGTTATTTAGTAAACATTTTTCCACATGTGCCTGAAGGCAAGCCTGAACAATACAGTGCAAAACAGTGCTTTCTTTGTTTCTTATTAAAACATAGTAAGCCTAGCTTTATTCTGGACTTGACCACTTTTCCGTTTTACTTGATTGAGATGATCTTCGGAAAAAATAATGCCACATCATGCACTCTTCTGGTTCTTTGTTTGGAGTGACTGTACAGATAGTGTTCCTCATTTGGAGGGATTGGGAACCGCAAGGATTTTTCATGCTATAGCCATATGTCATGTCAGGAGAGAGCAGGGATCTTTTTCCACAGGTCAGAGAGGGAATCTGGACCAGCCTGTGTTTGCTATTGAGTTTACTGGTGCCTGGAGTTCAGAGTCCCTCTGTGTGTCCCCCAGAAATGAGACATGCAAATTTACTGGTCCAGTCTGATAATTTATCTTGTGGAGCTTTCCTATCTCAATGATCAAAGTGTTTTCGTACTGAAAAACCCCCACATTTTCCATTGTCATTCCTGGGAACTAAAATTTATGAGCGATCAATGTCAAAGTTTCAAAGGTACACTTGAATTTCCTACTCCACCTACAGTACCTTCATATTCCACTGGCCATAAACTATTTCTTCTCCCCAACCCTGCAAAGGTTATCGCCTTGCCACTCTCAGTTTTATGCTGCCTACCTCACCCACATATGCCAGTTATGGTTTCTGAAATAGATGGCCTCACTGGTACATGTTAAATCAAACTCCAGGCAATTTTTTTTCCAATTTGCAGTTAGGTTTGAATTCTGCTGCGTATGTTTCAGGTCTGGAAGAAAGGCCCGTGAGCTGTCCTGGAAGCTCATCTGCTTATTCAAATGACACCAGTTGGCCTAACAGGGGAAATTCCTTCCACCTACAAACTGCATCTTGCTGGCTTGGTAGAGAGACAACCTAGTAGACTTCTTAGTCGTTGTAGGTGTGGGACATACTCGTCCTGAATCTCAGTTTAGTGTGATTCTTCTCAGCGAGTAGCTGTGGCTTTGTGAAGGGGGTAGGTGTGGGAGAAATGGGTCACAAAAGTGAAAAACCTCTATCTTCTAGGAGAAGGAAGAAAGCGTTTGTCTGGCTGGAGATTTGTATTTGTGGACGTGCTGGCAATTTCACCTACTCTTAGCTCTTATTTGAACTGTGCAGGGAATAAGAGGATTATGCCATGGAGATGGACATGGGTCCAAGTGCTGCTGGCCAAATGTACATAGTATAGTGGATTTTATCCAATTAATTTTCTGCTTATCACACAACTGTTACTGACTCCTGTATAGCACAAACACTGAGTAAAGAAGAGAATTGTAACTACAGTGAAGGACAAAAGAGAGAAAATATGAATAACAAGAAAATGTAAGGTTAAAGACCAGAATATTTCTGTTTGAAAAAGCTACCATAGTACCTGGCTTTAAACTTATTTCTTCAAGCTTCTTTAAACCTGGCTTCTATTTGGACTGATCCTCTGTGGTCTCCTCCCTTAAAGATGATAGATATATGACATTTGAGATGTAATTCGTTTAAAGAGTTTGGCTTAGATGAACACCATAGAACAAAATCCAGCTCCCATGGAACATTGCAAAGGCATGCAGAAATGTCTTTGTGCATGGTTGGAATACTTTAGTATTTTGAACAATCAGTTTCTTCAGGGGAAAAAAGGATCCTTTTCATGCAGAATGGGCACTTTTCAGAAGAATTGTGTTACGAAAAAACCCATTATCCATCAAAACATCTGTGATTCATTTCCAGACCACTATTTGTAATGATAGCTAATTTGATTCATATTTTCCTCTTTCTCTTCACAAGTTGTGTGTGAAAAGATGGTGATTTTCACATAGGGCTTTACATTTCAGCCAGGCTTGTCAAACACTCTTTGCCTATAGATCATTAACCGCCAGTTTGTTGAAAAGATTCAAGATCCAAAATCAGTGTTGAGCTGCTGTGACATAGTATAGAGGGTGGGATATTCAAAATAAGTTTTGATCTGCCTTTACTGCTACTGAAGTCAGCATGGATATCTGGGAAGGAAGATGAGGCTACCTTGGAGGCAAAGGTGCAGTTTCTGCCAGAGAACGTTAGAAGATTGGAGCTATTTAGAGAAATAGTGAACAGCAGGGTCTGGTTTTCAAAAGAACTCAACACCAAGCTCGCTTCAGAAAAGCAGTGATGAATTCTGCCCTCCCAAAGAGAATACAGGCTGGTGAAGGATGCTTGAGTGAGCTTGGCATAATTGAAAATCTGGGTGTTTCATTGATGGCCAGGGGACGGGGTGCATGTAAGAATGTGTCCCCGAATGTGGGTGGTGAGCTGTTTCAGTCAGTCTTTGGTGCTTGTTGTTAACTGCACTTGGAAGACCAGGATTTTCAAAAAGCATCTCTGGGACTCAGAGGCACAAATTCAATTGAAAACGGAAAGGCTGTGTTCCTAATTCGCTGAGGAATATTTTACGTAAGCACCGCTTGGAGATGTAAATATCTGTAAACATCTGGCTGTAAGACACCTCAGAAATGGGTACCATTAATGACTTGGGAGACAGCAAGTGCCACTGGCTTTTGGTGAGGGAGGTGTGGAGTTACAGAACAGTATATGCAGAGTTCTTATCTTGGGCATGCACAGAGCAATGCATACATCGCGAGAGGGAGGGATTTCTATCCTGCCTTGCACTGCCGAAGTGAGGTAGGTGTCCCCCTCTGGATATGACTCTTCCCTCACCTTGCCATTAATCCTCTCTTAAAATTAAGGCTTAAGACCTATCTCATATAAAAAACCCAAACAAAACAAACTTCAAAAAACTCCAGAAGACAGCTGATGCATTTTCCTCTCCCCAAAACATTCTTCAGTTCCAAGGCTGGGCTTTAAAAACCAGCTTCCCACCCCTGGGAGGAACATCAATCTCTAGCCTATGGAATCATTCTGGGTTTCTCTTGGCCCCAGTGAATCTTTCAGTTTTACAGAAAGCTAAGGATCTTCAGAGACCCTTCAGTATGCCTTGCAGCCAGGGAAAACTCTCTCTCCCAAAAGTGGGCGAGTCCGCATTTAAATCTTGCTCCAGGTTGGAGCTGAAATGAGTTGAATGGAGCTGAATGGAGTTGAGATGAGGTGCTCGAGGGACAGCTAACTGGTACCCCTAAGCCCTGTCATGGAGGTAATACTAAGCACAGGACATGGAGAAGCTTGTGTGTACCAACCACATCCCGGTGCCTGATTCAGCCTGGGATTTAGGCAGGAGGTGGGCACTGCCCGTTGCTTCCGAGACACAGCATGTGCCTACCCACTGAGAGAGATCTTGGGGCTTTCCCAGTGAAAATGAGGTGGTGGCAAACTCAGGATCTGGGAATGCCAGTCTGACTGGTAGAATGCGGACTGGTTTTGGAACGGTGTTTTTGCTCTTAACTTCCTCTTGAAATGGGACTTTGACTCCTAAGTCAGTAAAGAGCTTTTAAAAACATGAGATTTAGCCCTTTTGAAAATCCCAGCCTTGATCCCTACCACCAGTAATTTGCATTGGCACAATGTGAATGAAATTAGCCCGGAATGTTTTCTGGCATTACTTTTTTACTCAGAAAGTCTTATTATCTAGCCCTTGCCATGTCTGAATTCTTTTTTTTCTTATTTCCAAACCATCTGGGGGAAATGGGCTTTAATCCTATGCAGACCTTTGGAGTTGGATTTTTTTCTTTGTTTCTTTTTGTCTCTCTTTTTTTTTTTTTTT
>NW_010229375.1:23954-40390 GCF_000690775.1 Eurypyga helias
TTTTTTTCTTTTTTTCACTATCAGACCTGAGGCATTTGGCTTACAGCCCAGGGTGAAGAAATAGAAATAAAGAGGAGAGAGGAAGAGTCCAACTGAAGTGGGAAAAACAGAGAAAGTGATAAGCGCAGAGAGGCAAAGGATGGGAAGTTGGCTGCCATGGAGGTGGAGGAGTAGCGGCAACATACGGACAGAGGATGTGATGGCACAGGCTGAAGGTCATATTCCATCCTGGGACTTGATCCTTCAAGGCCAGGCTGGATGAGGCTTTGAGCAACCTGGTCTAGTGGAAGGTGTCCCTGCCCATGGCAGGGAGGTGGAACTGGATGGTCTTTAAGGTCCCGTCCAACCCAAACCATTCTATGATTCTGTGTATTGATGGAGGAGAGGAGAAAGCCAGAGTGCAGCCAGCCACAGTTCTGGTAAGGTCTGACATAGCACTGGGGAGAAATAACTGGATAATGCGCCTCAATCTCTTCTTGCATCTCTATGAGGATGACACAGGGCAGACTGAAAAATGAAGTAGAAATTAGAGAGGGAAATACAGGAGAAAAAGGAATAGGCCAATGCAGAAAAAAAGGGAAGGACTATGCTGCTAGTCAGAATGAAGAAAGAGGTAGAATAACGGAGAGAGAGAGGAAAGTCACAGCAGCAGAAAGTTTAAGTAGAGCATGGGATCCTTAATTCTCCAACCTTTGTCATAAAGAGGAAAAACCCAGCATTTGCGGAGAAAAATCCACAATATGATGAAATCGCTGATCGGTGTGGCTGAGCCCTTTCCTTGCAAAGGGAGCGGTAAGATAGGGAATTGATATTTTATGGTCTTTTGTAGGGGAAGAGGTGGGCTTTCAGGGCTGATAGTGGTCTAGAAAGGGAATAGATTGTGGCATAATTAGGGATGAGAAGAGGAGGTTAAAGCTTTCCTACAGCCTCTATAACCTGAATGTGGTGGGAAAGGTTAGGGTTGATGGTTATTTCCATAGCGAAAAATGCAGGTGTGTTCTTAATTTGGATTTGCTAACCTGAGGTAGATAATTCAGATTAAATCAGAAGAACCAAAGCAATTTGAGAGCCCTCACTGTTATTTTACCCTGAGTTGGCCAGCCCCAATTAAAAGCACGTATCTGTAGACTTGCCCTGTGCTAGGCAGCCATACCCATGTTCTTCCTGGCTGTGGGTAGCACCTCTGTACAGTCGCCGTCGGAGGGTTAGGCTTTGGCTGTGCCGCAAGCCCCGGGCTCTCGTGCGTAGCTCCGCTGGCGTACCCACGTTCTTACTGACTGTGGGTAGCACCTCTGTACAGTCTCCATTGGAGGGTGAGGCTTTGGCTGTGACGCAAGCCCTGGGCTCTCGTGCGTAGCTCCGCTGGCCCTGGAGCAGGCTGAACTGGAGAGAGAGATCGCTCCAGTTGCCCAGAATCGGAGAGGAAGTCTGGCAGAGACAGGGACTGAGTGGAGGCCTCTTGAACTGCAGCCCAGGGTGTGGGATTGGATAAGCAGAACACTTAATATTGGGTTTCTGTTGAGAATACGCACAATTATGAACACTGAATTTCTTTCCCAGGAGCATTCCCCAGTACTGATTTAAAAAGTACCGTTTCCACGAATATTCCTGCCAGAAAATTAATTTGTTGAAATATCCGTTGAAAGCAAATATGGAAAGGGGGTTGGCCTGCAACTGAAGCAAATTAATGTTAAGAAATGAATATTAAATATCTTTTGCAATAGTGCATTCCTGTCTCTGTGACTCTGGGTGAGTAGATGACAAAGTCGCTCCTGGAAGGTGTACATACAGCAATCAGTCTGATAACAGCCTTGCAGATCGAAGTGGGTGGATGACTTCAGCAGTATGGTAATGGCATATGGAGCCTTCCTTGTCTTGGAGAACGAATTCCTATCTAGCTCATATCAATAGTGGGGTGAGCATGATCGCTTGTGGAGGAGCTCTGTAACACATCCAGAGGCTGTGGTATGTCGGGAGCTGCTGGCCACAGCCCTGCCAGGCCCAGGAGCAGCCCAAGGCAAGGAGCCAGGCCCGAGCAGATAGACTCTGTGGAATAGGCTTCTGTTGAGATACTGGCACAGATGGCACTGCTGCGAGAAGGTCACCATTCAAACAAACCCCAGACTTTTCTTGTGGCTTGCATTTGAGGCCAGATGCCCTTTTCGGTACCTGCAGCAAACACAAGATTTTGGGCTAAAATAAAGAAGGATTTCAAGATGTAATGGCCTCCGCTACATGGACACTGGCCGGCATGGCCGAAGGGTCTGTAGGGTGTGGCAAGGCCGGCCTGGCCCGCCCGGCCTGTGGCGTGGCAGGGGCCTGGCGGTAGAGCTCTGTTGGTTCCCTGTAGCCGGGCTCTGGTGCCATGTCCGCAGGATCCTGCCAGCACTCATAGCCAGCTGCATGGTGCATGTGGCAATTTGTCAGGAAAACAGCTCCCACCATCTTTCTTTCTTTCTTTTTTTCCCCCCCTTGCTTCGTGCTCCTTTGATACTCATATAAATGGCCTTCTCTTTTATGATGGTTGGCTTTGGTTTGATCTTCCTTGTGCTATTCATTTTCCATCAGCCACTTGCTTTTCTCTCCTTGCTTCCCTGCTGTCCCCACTCCCTTCCTTTCCTTCCTCCACGTTTTATGCCAGCAGATGGTGGTATTCTGCAAGTTCTCTGAGTGCCAGCGCAGCTCCCTTGGTCACTAGCTGGCAGCCCAGCTCAGCTGCCGGAAGAGATGTTCATGTGTGCAGGAGTTTGTCTGTGCCTGTGACTGTCACACTGCTGACCTGCACCAACAAGAAGCACAAGTTTTACGAAGTTACTCCTTATTTTCCTTCTAGTTAGGCCTGTGAAAGGGCTGTCAGATTAACAGAGTCCTAAACATCACCAGGGAAATCAATGATTTGTTGTGATGTATGGGATTTGGGAGAACGTTGTGTACACATTTCTGTGAGGTTACTCAACCAGCTGGCAGAGGCGGATGTTGGTTTTGTAGCTCGCTGTCTGACAAATAAATAGGGCTGGAAATGAGGGAACGTGTTTCTGAACATGATTATCACTGGTGAAATAGGTCTTGGGTCTGGATGCCAAATGCAGGACAATTAGATCATAAAAAACTCAGACCCCTTTAAACCGTCTTGTGTCAGGCACCAAAGAGCTGAAATTTGTAGTGCTTCAGCAAGGGAGTTCTCAGCGAGCCTCACCCCTGCTTACGGGCAGGGTTTGCAGCGCGAGGTTGGCCGAGGGTTTTCCTCTTACCACGGGTAGCGTAATGGGACGACGCAGGCTTTGCGCCGTCTGTGATGGCACCAACGGGGAGCCTTAATCCAACACGGCAGCACGCTGCTCTGTAGGTGAAGGTGCAGAAAGCATTCTCTTCCACACTTCATTTTGTGTGCTTTATTAATTCATGTGAAGTTTGTATTCCTCTTTGGAAATCATTTTTATACCTGGACTCAGGTGCTTATTTGAGTCAATGGGAAGGCTGTATAGAAGTTACAGAAATTGGATAGAAATTATGTTAAGGCTTAAGGATTTTCAAATTTGGTGTTGGGAGTAGTGTGCAAAATTCCTTCTGAAAGAGGATGAGCAGCAGTACAAGCAGCACGTGCACTTTCCAGGTCCTGTCAAGAGTTCTTGTCCTGCTCTTTGATGCTTCCTGAAAAATCTAACCAGCACTGGCTGAAGGTTTTTTTAATAAAGAAATGTCTTGAGTGGGAAACTCTTCTTGCCTTGCTTCTTAACATCTTCCTGTAGTTCTTGTGTGTTCTGTCTGTGGCTTTGCAGCTCTTTCCATCCCAAGCCCTTTCTGGGCATCCTTGAGTGGGAATAATGTTTATTCCTTCTCTGAGTTTGGAATTTGCACTCCTTTCCTAGGGAGAGCTCGACTCCAGCAGCAGATCTGAAATAAATCTGCTTTTTAATACTGAGGTTGTCATTAGTCAGTTAAGAGTAATGAAAATTAGAACTAAAATGTTGAGGTGTGATGCATTGTTAAGCTTCTGGCTGGAAAACTACTGATTCAACTATATGGAAAAAAGAGGTGGAGAGGTATTGTGCTCTTTCGGGTGTCTGTTTTATTGCAGGGCTCTGGTATTCAAGAGTTGCTCAGTACTTACTTTGTATAACAAGTTGTTTTAAACATTTCTACCTGAGAAACAAATACTTTGGTGATCTGAAGCAACAGTCACTTGACCTTAGAAACCTTAAACATAAACCTTAGAAAGACTTTGTATCTCGCTGCAAGAATTGCTGTGTTTTCGATGCCCCAACCTGTCATTGAAAATATGCTTATCTCCTTTTAGTAATGTACCTCAGCAAGGTATCTTCTCCCAGGAAGTGTCTCTCTGGCTTTTTCAGTTGCAGCACGCTATTGTTTCTTGTTCTAGCAAGGAGTGTTTCATAGCCAATGCGTCTCCTTCCCATTCTTTCTCCCCTTTGTCATTCCCTGGGGCTTTACCAGCCTGGTTGATAAATGTTCATCAGCATACTGTAGATTACCTCATCCTAAGATAAGAACTCAATACACAATTACAATTCCATTTCTAAATAACAGTGGGCCAGGCTGTCATGCCTTTACTCTTCCTAAACAGCACCCACGGTTCACTAGTGGAGTGGCTTGAAATCAAAATGCCATTCCATACAAGTAAGAATATTTGAACTGAGCCCCAGAGTCAAGTCCAATGGATTTTAATTCAGTATTACCTTTTCAGTACTTCTTCCTTTAATTTTCATTTAGTTTTCATGGATATATTCCAAAGATTGCTGTCCCACATCTGAAGTTCTCTGAATATCTGTAAAATGCATGTTCTCCAAGATCCCAAGATGAATGATACCCGTGTCTCCTAAATGTTAGCGATGTTGCTAATGCTGCTGTCTCCACATGTATTAGCAATAGGACTGCTTTGGAGATGTCTTTTCCATGTGGGAAAGAAACAATTCAAAAATCCCTTCCTCTGCTATTTTTGATGTGCGTTTTATGCCTTTTTTTTGTGTGTGTGCAAGGGTTGCAACAAGAAACAAAAGCAAGAACTATAATGAAGGGGGATTTCAGCATCTGAAATAATGTTTTGTTTTTTAATCAAAGATACTTTCTGACCCACAATCAAAGTGTTTAGTTTGGGATTTTCACTGAAATTGAGTTTTCAGCCAAAACTCCAACACTTTGTCAACAGTTTAATTGTGTTAGTCGAAGAAGCCAACATCCTTCAACAGAAAAATCTTGCCCAGTTCTAATCAGCAATGCTGGAAAAACTATTGGATCCTACAGAAGTCCCCTTCAATCAATGAAAAGACATAATCAGCTCTGGACTTGCTTCTGTTTATGTAACTGTGGCCAACATCGCTGCTGCTCTATCAAACGATCCTGCTGAGAACAAGCCTTACTCAAAGCGGAGTTGAAACTGCCAGCGGTGCGTTACAGCCTTGGTGGAGTGGAGCCAGTGTTTGTCACTGGAACGGCTGCAGACGTGAGGGTGATTTCCAGAAAAACATCCAGGACAACTGAGAAACGTTTCACAAACCCTGACTCTAATTCTTCGGAGAAGAGAGCTGTAGCATGAGCAGGGCTCGTTCCTAACCTATTTGCTGGCTGAAATTTGGGCTCTCCACCCACTGGAAGAAGCAACGCCCATTGTGGAAGCACTTGTGCTGGATACTGGTCCTCTCCCTTATTCCCTGCGCTGGGTTCAGAGGGATTGCTCCCGAGCAAGAGCTTGTCCATGTGAATAATGTGTCACAGGCAGGTTTCTAATATGCTGTTAATTTTAGGTTTCCTGGCTAATTGCCAGGTAGACACATGATTGACTTTATAGTAAGTACAGCTCACTCCAGCCACTACAACTTTCAACTAGCGTCGCTAACCCAAAGCGTTAAGGAGTCATGAGTCAAGCCTCTCAAATCATACCACCGTTTAAAAATGATGAGGTTTTTGTAAATAATGCCTTCTGGGGTTTTATTTGACTGGTCATTATTCGGGTTCATGTTTCTGTATTTCATTTTCCACAGCTGTGGGAATTAGAGTTTTACTATTTTGGGTTTTTTAAAAAGTGGCTCTGATCGTCACCCCCTAATTGTCACACCCATAGCTGCGTTTATAGGGTCTTCATGAAGGTCTGTAATAAAATTATCGGGGAGACTTCTGCCTTCTGCCCCTCAAAGTTTACTCCCAAACTTGAGCATAACTTGCCCTGAAAACTCTGAAGACAAGCATCCCGGGTAATTTGGAAGATTGTTGGTTTAGACATTTCTAGGTTATGAGGCTGGCAATTCCTTAACATTTTAACTTGGTTCACATGGCATGAGAGATTACAGCCTAGGAAATGATAAAATCTTGTGAAGGTTATATGGGCCAGTGTGAGTATCATTAATGTAAAGTGTGCCCATAAAGCCTGCCATGCTTTCTTAAAATGTGTGTCAGATACTGGCACATCGTGCTCCGGTGAAGGCAATGAGAACGGGAATCCTCATGGGGCACATCCGGCGTCTTTGTTAGATAATTGTCTGCATATCTGCAAATATATAATGTATTTTGGATTAGGAACTTTGATAAATCCATGTTAAGAAGATATTGGATGTTTGACGATATTCTCTCACAGAGCCTATTTCTGAAAACTTTGCAACCATTTCTCAGTCAGACCAAATTCAATGGCAGTTTTTCCAGAGTACGGAGTGTGGAAGGGATCTCTCGAGGAGCTTGGAGGTTTTCCTGCAGGTGAACATATCTCTGCGTGAGGGCACCCTGCAGTGAATACTTTGAATCACACACATCTTTCTGTTCAAGGGGCTGACCATTTCCAAAAGGATGTCTGAGTAGGCCTGCTCTCGTGTAATATTCCAAACTCGTTGAATTCAGGTTTTGGTGAGCGTTGGGTGAGGAAAGCAAGGAGTGACACCTGTAGGAGAATGTCCTGTGATATAATAGGCGGTACAGTGTCCCTCCTAGAAGGGATTCTTTGCTTCCCTCACAGGTCTTCCTTTTCTCCAGCTTTTATCCCCTTGGATATTCAGAAAGGAGTTCTGCCTGCAAGGCAGTGATTGCAGTAGGGAGGTACTAATGCAGGGCAGGATGGAAGGCTGCGTCATTAATTTCTCTTTTTGTTGTTGACTGTTTAAATAAAAGAGTTTTGCTTTTTAGACAGTACTATTTGGTGGGTATGAAAAGCTGAATCGTGTTGGGATGAGGCTCCCCTTCAGTCCCTGCTCTCCCCCTTGTGCACCTCTATACGAGGTGAGGAGCCTCCATGAACCAAATGAAGCTGCAAGCTCTCCTTCCAGTTTGAAGAAGACAAGGGAGAAAGCACTTAATCCCTCCTGCGTGTGACTTACTGGTAAAATGCCAGTTTTTGAAGACTTGCTCTGGGAACTTCTGTGGTAACCAAAGGTGTACAGGTGGTTTCTCTTGTATTCCAGGACTCTCCAGCTGTGTGCAAAGTGTAAAACAGGCACTGATGCTGAAGAGGTACTCACACCAGCTCCTGCCTTTTCATCTGAAGTTGGTAAGGAACCTCCTTTGAAAAGTTTTTTTGCTGGAAGAAAGAAAGTCTCTCTCAAGGATCAGTGCCACCACAGGGAAAGGAAATGGCTCATAAACACAAGACACCTCACATCTCAGTCCCTTTCATCCCCTACCAGACGCTCCTCTTCAGTGCCTGAAGTATCCTCGAATGCAGCAGGTACTATCTTGTGTTAGGCTTCCCTAGATACTGTAACATGCAAGAGCAGCTTCAAGGGCTTAAGACTGAAGTCAAGATAGTGGTTAGGTGGTGGATTTCGTACCCCAACCCCATTGCACTTGTGTGTGGATGTCTCTGTTTTGCTAGCAGGACTGAGAGCAGCAGCAGATGGACATTTTGGGGTCAAAGCTTTCTACAGGAAAATGAAGTAGGAATGTGTTTTCTCAAGACAACCCCCTGTGAAAACTCTGAAATTCCATCAAAATGCATTGCTTTTCTGAAGACAAAACATCACATTGTTTCCTAGGTCTTTCTTGTTTGCGTTTTTCTTTTTTGTCAAAAAAATTATCAGCAGGACATTACTGCATTTAAAACCACAGGAAATGTTTTTGTTTCCTTAAACCTTTTGGTAGAAAATGTTTCTCACTTTCCTTCTAGTTGTGATCAGAATCTCATCTGCACTTCGCAGGTGTTACCTGTATCTGATCTGAACAGGCAGAGGGAGATACTTGAAGCTGTGACACTGGCAGATGTATTTGGAAAACATTCCCTGGAACAAACTCAGGGCAAGTCGGTGGTGGGGGAAGGGAAAGCAAGACTTAATTTTAAGCAGTTTGGGAGAGGCACTGTCATTATGTTCTGTATGCATTAAATGCAAACACAGAACAGGTTCAGGTCTGTGGCTGGTGCTCTTAGGTGTGACAGCAGTACAAATGAAATAATAATAATATCAAGTAATCGCAGTTGGTCGTTAACCCTGCAGTAAATGCCTGTTTCACTTGCCAGGTAGGAGCACTCAGGGACCTCAGCTAAAATTGGCACCTTATTGTGCTAAGCACACACATACACCTAATTAAAGATAGTCCCTTTCAATGAAGTGTGTTTTTGGTATAGATGGGCAAGGCAGATAAAGGACGGGAGTAAGAAAGCATAATTATCCCCGTTTCTCAGATGGGGAGCTGAGGATGTCTGGTCACGCAGGGACTCTGCCGTGGGTTTCTGTGCTGTCCTACAGACATGCTGTGGGTTAGCAGGGTCTTACACCCCAGCCCTGTCCTTCAGCCACAAGACGATCCTTCCTCCGCAGAAGGATGCATCGAGTTTCTTGTTGTTTAAATAGAAACCTCAATTTACATTTTCCTCGTTCCTCTTGTAAAAAAAGCTCCCTGACTGTGTTGGTTTCTCTCATCCTCTCAGAGTGTTAGTCATCATTTAAAACACACACAATGATTAAAATGAGTCTGATCATGTTCAAGTACAATATTTCAGGGAGGCTACTTGGTATGACTTGCATGAGGACACGAAATGCCAGAAGGACCAGTGCAATCAACAGCAAACTTCTGTGCCAAAAAGAGTGGGTGGGGTCATGTGCCGTATACAAGGGATTCATAAATGTTTACTATAATTTGCTGCCTGGTTATATTTGACCTCTGTGGGTTGGCACATGGACTGATTTATTGCATCCATGCTATCTTAATTACTAAGGACACAGCTGAGAGCTTTTTAAAATTAAAAGTGACTTATTTTCCTCAATTACTTAAGTGCAGAGGCTCAAGCACATACGCAGTTGTATTTTTTCTGTCAGGAGAATATAGGATTTGTATAGCCAGTTACACTTGTTTGTGGTTCTCCCAGATGCTGGACTTTGGGTATGCGCAGATGCAGGCGCTTGACACTGGCACATGTGGATGTGTTTACCGAGACGTTGCAAACATTTCTTTCTCCCACTGCTGGTCCTGCTTGCAAAACTTTGCTCTTCCAGGTCTCAGCTGGGACTGGAAGGCAAAATGAGGAAAAGTCTCTGGAAGGTTGTTCCGAGTGTTTTCCTAGCCCAGCTGGATGCAGGTATTATTGGAGACCTCATGAGAAGGATTATTCCAGCAAAATTTTCACCCTGGCTTCCTGGACTGAGGGATACAAACAAGTTTTAAAGAAGTATCCAGACTTAGGCTTGCTTGGCCAAACGCAGAGACTGAAGCTTTCGCTGCAGCCCTGCTAACGTGTATGTCGTCGGACCGTTCCGAATGTGTGACACTAAGTGGTTATGTAGCAGATAGCAGGAATTCACGAGTGCTTGGGCTTAATTTTTTTGTAGTTCTCATTTTGAAAATGTGTCTGAATAACCAGGTCCAGACGTTAGGGAAGCTAGTTTTCTGTCAGCTATAGCCCTGTCTTGACTTTTGTAAATTTAGGCAAAGATTACGAGAAGCAGTTTGCAATTTGAAGTTCTCTGTGTGGGACTTGGCACTTCCTCCAAGGGTAGGAGCCCCTTTCAGGGTAGCCCCTACAGACTGAAGAGTCCAAATCGCTCTTACCTTTGTCTTACTTATTGATGCACTATGCACTGAGGTACGCAGCCATATCTATTGATCTGAATTTGCAGATCATCTAGCTGTGCTAGGACACAGTTGCAGACTCAGGTACTTTCAGGCTTTATTCTCATTTCACATTAGTTACAGTCACACATAGCTCGGCTGCAGCTGGTGGCATTTTTCTTCATGTTAGATAGCAGTGCAGTGATTTTGGTGATCTGGTTCCAGGACCCCAAGCATCCTCCGCAGAATCTGAGACAAGTAAAACACTCAGTAAAGCAAACCTGTCGGAAGACATAAAGTCACTCTACAGATGTTCACATCTCGTCTGTAAGTGGAAACAGGTTGCGAACTCTGAGCTGGTATAAGAAAGGCGGTAATTCAATTTCTGTAAATCTCCATGATAGCTCATCTCGGCCTTGTTCCTGGATTTAAAATACATAATGCAAATAGCAACTTCATAGGAAAGTGTGTTTCTCTGCCTTTAAGTTCACTTGCCGAGAAAGTGGCTAAAATTAATTAGAACTATCCCAGTCCTAAGTCTACCTTCTCTTCCAGAGCATGGGGAGGAAAGCAGCAGGCTGAAATGTCACGGTGTTTGTGAGCTGCTAACGAAACTGTGGCTGCTCTGGAACAGAACAGGAGGCTACAGGCAAGGAGGACACCTCAACCTGAGGACAGCCTTCCAGCCCCCTTGCTTCCTGTGCAGCTGGTGCACACCTCTGACGATACAGCATCGAGGGGGGAACGGTCCCCTGGTCACCAACTGTACACCTACGTAGCAACTGGGAGTTGTGATTGCATTGCAGATAATCAAATAGCAACTAGCTTTAATCTTCGCAGGGTTCAGGGCAGGCTGGACAAGCCTGCCCGGGATGCGGCATGCATATTCAAGAGCTAGTGCCTGAACATGGTGTCTCCACCGCCTAAGGTATCCAAAGCAGCTAGACTGAAGCCGGGCAATGTGTTGCTGCCATGCCTTTGACTGCAAGATGGACAAAGTCACAGCTGCAAGTTAAGGTGTTTAAGTTAACTCGAGCAATAGGTAGTCTCCATCCAGAGTTACTACGGAGGAGCTCCCAGTTCTGGACCTCATGTCCCGTTGCGCTCACTGCTGTGCAGACAGGCAGCAAAACCCGCACTAGTTCCTGAAGGACTTGCAGCCCGAATGTGCCGGACGTCTCTCTGTACAAGCAGCAATGTCTCTCTGAGAGTGGACTGGCTTTCTAATGGTCATGTCAGAAGGCCAAAATTATCTGGAAAGAGACCAAATTGCCAATCCAGCTCCATAATGATAACAACAAATAATTTTTCCCTCGATCATTCACTGATTGCTAGGATCTGTTTACAGACCTGTTACAAAAGGGTATTAAATACAGCAGACCTGATCATGCAGAACAGAAAACAAGGGGAAAGGCAAAAAACCCTTGAAACTTGAGACAACAAAGGAGAAAACTGAAGTGTTAAATTGTAAATATGGGTGATGTGTACACAGATATGCCTGGAATAGGGAACTGTGTCTGTGATTGTACAGCATTAAAGGAAGAAGAGAAGCAAAAGCAACATGAAGGTCTCAAGCAGGCCCCTGCAACAAGTCAGAACTAACCCTCGGAGCGAGATCGGAGGGAAATCAGCATTGCAGAAACCTAGAGAGCCAGTTAGTAAAGTGTCGTGTAATTAAACCTCGAGTCGGATGGCAGCAGAGTCCTGCATGAAATCACGACTACTGAAATCGGTGGCAAAAATCCCAGTGATGTCAGTGGAGCAGCTCCTGGCATTTACCCGTAACAATCTCTACCGGTTCTACTCCGAGCTGCAGGACTGTACGTGGAACTGTAGTCTGCATGAAAGGCAAAGGCTAGTAACAGGTAGGTTCACGTGTGCAAGCGTGTTTTTCCAGAAACATGGCTTTTTAATTAGGTGTGTTTCTTGTAAAAAGTGCTCTCTTTCTTTGGGAAGAACCACTGTCGCGTCAGAAAAGGGAACTCCTGGAAAGCGGTGTTCAGCTGAAGTAGTTCACCATCCCGGAAAATGTCATTTGTCGCTAGAACCTGACCCGTAGAGTCAAAGGGAAGCATGACTCCCATTTCTGATGGGAGACCGAAGACACCATTCTGAATCACAATATTAAGGGATTGGCTGGAATACTGCAGCGATGTTTTACCTCCACGTCAAAATGTTCAGCACAAAACCCCGTTCTGTTTTGTGAGCAATGCGGAAGCCGAACTCGGAGGCCTGTTTGGAGAAAACCCTGTTTGTCCAGCTGCCGCACAGGAAAAATCAGCTTCTTCCCAGGATAAGCCAGCATCTTGCCGCCTCTCAGAAGGTGTGTTGTCACCTCTCCAAGGGTAACAGCACCCTGGGCTGAGTCCCTGGATGCAGGAATTGGACCCGGGACCGACTGTTGTAGTCAGTAGGGGGGGACAGAGAGCCACACCAGGAGAGGAGGTGTGCGAGAGGTGGCATTTTCTGTGTTTTCACAGAGACTGGTGCACTGGAGTGTTGGTCTGCGAGGAGAGACCCTCCGTGCTTCGGTGATGCAGATGGAGAATAACAGCTCAACAAAGGAGCGTTGTTAGATAAATCTAGCTTAAAATAAAGGCTGGTTTTGCAAAGCAAATTCAAAGCCAGGACAGGCAAGACTTGGTTTTATCTGCTGCTAAAAGGAAGATGCTTAAGGGCCTGTCTCCAAAGGGAAAATATGTGCTAGTTTAATTGCAACTTTTCTGGCAAAGGGAGCGTGCATTATTATTATTTATTATTATTATTATTGTTAGACATATTAGCAAGACCTACATGCTGTAGTACCCTTCATTGCAACCGCATTGATTAGCACTAACTGAGAAGGTAGTATTATATTAACACGAGGCACATAGGACTCGTTTGGCCTGTCCTGTTTGTTACTTAATTACGCATGTATAAAGTGAGAGGCACAGCACCTGTAGAGATTCCCAGCACCTCCTGTTAAGCTGAGGCAGGAGCTGGGGTGTATGAGAGCAGTAACCAAATCCTGCGAGCGTGTTTACATTTTGAACTTACCAAATCTTCCCAAGTGGAATGCAGGGTCCGGTTTCAGCCAAGGAACTGTTAGCAGTGAGTGAGAGTTAATGGATCAATCTGCTGTCTCTTGTCAGTGCTTTTACTGTTGACTTCTGGAATGTGTTTGATGAAAAGAAAGCAACTTCTTGAGACAGAAGATACAGATGTAGCATGTTAAGGTTGGGACCTACACGAACAATAAAGCAATGTTATCAGTGTTTCTCTTCCCCAGTGCTGCTTGCCAAAACTGACAACAGAATAGCAGCAAAGCATTTCTTTTTTTAACTACCAGCACTGCACATTAACCATTTGCTCCGATTCGTTTTGGAGGCACAGTCAGATATTGTACCGGCGTTGTAAGTGAAGGATTCCAGATATTTACATGGGAGCATGTTGCACAGTCCCCTGCTGCCTTTCTGTGACCGGTGGAAGTTGCCTTCTGAAAAGCTGAATTAAAAAGGAATTTGCAGGATTCTTCGGCCGAACCGAGCCTGCCGGCTCCTTGTGCTTTAGGTGCTGCCCGTCAGCAGAACGCCCGGGCACCGTGTGAATCTGGCCGGATGCATTCGTTCCCTCTGTATCCCGACAGTGCAGGCCGTTACCCAGATAGCAGTGTAATTTCGAGGCACGTGGGCTGTACCCACCCAACAGAATGCAGCGCTATGTGGCGATAGCCAGGCTAACTGGGAATTCCTAGCTGCAGCTGGGAATGCTGTGGTGAGAGCTCTCCACATCAGATTATATTCCGCTCTTGGCCGAGTAGCAGACCAACACCAGGATATTGCTGTTCTACCGGAGCCAGGTTGTTAAGAGTTAGCTCTGATGTGCCTGCCCGGTACTATGGATACCCTTGTGCTGTGTAGACATAACCACAGAGGCTAAAACCCAGATCCATCGAGGTATTTAGGCTTTTAACTCTCACTGAAATGAACAGGAGTTAAAAGCCTAAATACCGTTGGGGATTTGGGCCTAAGTGGCTTAGGGAAAGCCCGTGGCACAGCAGAGACTCAGGTATTTTGACTCAGAGGCTAGTGCCTCCGATATGAAATCATTCTTCCTCTCTACATCTGGTAGCAGTTTGCATTCACATTTCCCAGCTCGGGCCATCAAAAATATGCCCATGCTTAGGACAGGAGGTGAAGAATAATTTAGGTAATTGAAGCTACAGCAATGGTTCTGTCAGAGGGCTGTTGCCTGACCTGGAATTTAACCAGACAAGCAGGGCTTGGGGAAACTGCGCGCCAGCTCTCGCCTTTCAGGTGCACTGAAGGCAGTTAGTTTCTCTGGTAGAAGGGGGATAAATAGTTGAGCCTATGTGTCTGTTGAAAGGGAAGCCATATTGCTGAGAATGAAAGCAAGAGACATGCCAAACACTTGCCTTGTTATCCGCATGACTGTTTATCAGTTACAACTAGAGCCGAGCCAATAATTCTTAATGGGTAATTCATATGATGAATATCCCCCCCTAAGACTATGTTTGAATGGTGTCTGAACCAGCCATTACTTTCAAATATTTATTTACTAGTCACAATTATTTGTTTAATACTGTGAATAATTCATGGTTTGTGGAATGTTTTCAGGCAGTTCTCTGAAAGTAGCCAATACCCAGGCTATTTTCATTGGGCAGGGAAGTAAATGTCGCCTTTTTTTGATTACGCCAGTGTTAACTGAGGATAACTTGAAGTCAAAAGGCTGGATCCTTCACTGCTGTAATTTGGCATGGCTCCATTTTTTTCAATTGATTTCAAATGACCAGTGTTAATTCTTACTAGATGGTCCTGAAAAGAAGAATTGTATGAAGGAAGAATGACTCCCCTACCATATTGTCCCAGAACTGGCTAAGTGTACTGCATTTTACAGTCATAGCTCTTCATGAAAATGCTCCTATGTGTAAAATCAGAATTTACCTTTACAAGTATCATTCAATATTAAACCCTCGGTTGCTTATTAGAGTAGCTTTGCAGTAATCGATGCTTGCGTGATTGTACACACAAAGTGTCAATTTTTGCAGAAATAGTCCGTGGTCAGTTTTTATTTGCAGGGCAGAGGGGGGAAATTGTTTTGAGGACAAATCTGCGGCTTGTGTTGAGGTTAACCTGCAAAACCTCCTTGTTCAGTGTGCAGGACTTTTCAGTTCCAGTATTACTCTTGCCATTACAAAATCTTCCCTTATATAAGTCTCACTGACGTCAGTGGAGCTTTGCCACTTGTATTTGCCTTATCAGATTTCCAGTCCTTAAGGCTATTTCAGAAGACATTTTTAACTACGTTCTCTGCGGTGCCCAGTTAATGATGGGAAAAGTAGAGCAGGAGATTGTGTTGGACTGTGTCTCTGTGATTCTCAAACCAGTTGTCCGTGGTCTCCAGGGGTTGTATGTCAGGAGGATTTTAATGGAATACCTCATGCCTTGTCTGTATCTGTTTCTGTCCCTCTCTATCCCAGTTCTCTTCATTACAATAGCAAACTGTCCAGTGATACCACCAAGAGAACCGGGGGTGGGGTTAAAGGAATTTAAATGCTGCCCCTCAGATCACCACCATAATGTGGCTGTGGTCTGGGCGCAGGACCCTTGTGTTCACAGCAAATTGATCAAGAGCTTTTCACAGCGAGAAGTCCTGGGCTTTTCTTTCTTCCCTGTCATTCTTTCTTTATGGTGCTTCTGTTCCACTGGTGATACGGCTCCTAGAAATACAAGAGCATGAAGAGAAAAATCACATTTCAGAAAGATCTGTTGCCTTTTTTGCCGAAGTAGGACAAGCAATTTGAATGTTAAAGAATCTACTCAGACTAAATGTCCAGGTTCACGACGTTGCTCACTACATGCAATTTCCTAATGAGTGGATCCAGGCAAACAAACTGAGGATCCAGCATGCCCTCTGGCTTCCCATAAAAACAAGGAAAGATAATGAAGTGGTGTGAATCAGGGCCTTTCTGTAGCAGCGAGGCATGAAAAAAACTGGAACGCAACAGCTTTTACTGTTAGGTACCAAATATTATCTCAACGGTTCCGTAACCAACCATGGGGCCAAATCGGTTTCACAAACCTTATTAGATTAGCGCAGTTGGCTGTTTGATATTTTTCATGTCTCAGGTTTCATGTTTCTGGATGTCAACGAAAGCTTCCGTTGTGAAATTTGTATATGTTTGGATTTTTGACTGTGCGGACGTAGGCGTGATTCTCAGAAAGGCGCAGCTACTGACCTTTCTTTAATTACAAGCAAATGCAGGGGGTTGATGGATATTGCCATACCGTTGGTCTCTTCTGTTGAGTGAACATTACTGAATGGCCTTCTGGAAAACAGTGGTGTCTTTGTGCTGCAGGCTGCAGGTCTGTAGGAACACACCTGATTACACCAAGCTCTTTTTAAGGAGGGCCTTGCACAGTGTCAAAGGAAAATGTTTTATTGTAAGTGTAGGG
>NW_010229375.1:40421-79591 GCF_000690775.1 Eurypyga helias
GAAAGGTCAAAGAAGAAGAGAACCAATTGACCTGCTGAAACAGAGAATCTTTGGGGATTTTTAGCAGAAAACCTCTTTCTCTTCCAACCAGTGTGGTGGTGCAACCTTCAATCAGAAAGAAATGCTGTGACCTGAGAGATAGGATACCTTTTCGTATAAGGTATCCAGCCAGTTCAAAGGGAGGAGTTCTCCTTCAGCCCTCTACTGTCATTACAGCTCTTTCCTGGGCTGCGATTCAGGGCTCAGTCCCACACACACTTGGTTTCCCATTTGTATTTGTGTGACTCTCGCTTCCTGAAGCACCGTCCTCAGAGACATGTGGGCTTATAAAATTGTCCCTGTTGACAGTGAGGGAGATGGAGAGCACACACACGCCGCACAGGGGAGCTGGCTGCCCGCGTGTCGGTACAGCCACACTGTGCAGTGCTGTCTTGGGGACACTCATGTCGGCACAGTGCAGACCTACATCAGGGTCGTGCTACGCTGGATTATTTCAACGGGACAAAATAGCCCTGGCGTAGTGTCACGCTGACTTGGCTGTACTGTTGCGGATCTCGTTCCGTGGCTAACTCGGGAGATATTTGCTCAGAGGTCTCTGAAGCATTGGGTTGTTGGTAGCACATGTGTGTCCCTGGACACTTGTCCATGCCCAGCAGGAAAGTGCCCCTGAGCGGGACAGTGGCATTAGTGTTTTATCTGAGATCAACACTGTGCTTCTGAAATGAGTCTTCCAGCGATCCCCACTTCCCTGCACATTTATGTCACAGAGCAGTCGTGGAGGACATGTGCTGGACTCATCTGGGATGGCTCTAAGCTGGTGGATGTGCTTCAGGACTGCACCTGGCACGGGACAACTCATGCCACTAGACTGCAACCAGTGTGAAGTAAAGCATGTACAGAATAGAAATGTGGTGTGGGTGTCGGGTCCTTGGCACCCGTTCTTTCTCTCTACATAGCCACTTCCCTTGTTCTGCACTACTTGCTGTGGTCAGAGATGCCTAAGACCCACCTCAGCACACTGACCCTTCTTCCCCTCCCTCCGGCCGTGCCATTCAGGCCGTTTTCAGTCTGTGTGGAAGACTTTGGGAAATCAGGTTTACTTTGATAAGACTCTCCATATGCTCACAGTGGTTTCTGTATGTAAACACTTTGCCGAATAGGGACTGGGGGTTCAGATCAGGCAGCACAAAAACGAAACCTCTTGCACGAGTTGCAAAGCTACGAGGTGTGTATGGGGCAAAGGGTGAATTTCTTTCTTTCTCCCCTTGTTGTATGGTATCTGATCACATCTCATGATAGTCCCCTTCCCCTTACTTGCACTCAGATAATTACCAAACATTGCTCTTGCGTGCTGCCTCTGGAGACTGACACTGTTGAAGCATGTAGTTCAGCTCTCCTATTGACCCTCTGGGGGAAAGATAGGAAGAAACACTGAAATTAAACGTAGGTGGGGTAGCAGTGATAATTATGTTGGATCATAACTTCCACTGATCTAATTAATGCCACCTAAGTTGTGGCTTGTGCAACTGCCTTGATTTATTGGTTATATCCACAGTTCGCAGAATGACGTTTCTGCAGAAGGCCCGTGGCTCTGATACACGGGGCGATAGAAGTATTTTATGAGCATCACGCGGTGGAGTTACCGTATGTATAACAGTTTGAAAGGTGCCTGTTCTGTGACGCTCTCTAGAGGCACTGTAAATTGGTGATCCAGATAGGATTAATGACGTAGGCTGTACAGCCCAATTAATTTGTTTCCAGCCAAAATCCCTTCACGCTGCCCTTAAAATTACATTTTCCTATTGAATCTAGCCTAACGAGCTCTAGGTGTTCCCAGCATTAAGCGACAGTAAAAGATGACTCTCACCTAAGTTCCAGTTTATGTATTTGTTTTATTACTCAGGATATGTCTGGATTTTACAGCTGAGTATGTTAGGAATTTGGTTACAAGTTGAAACCGCTTTATAATGCGTGCCTATAAAGATCAAAGGTTGCAAAACCAACACTGGAGAGCCAGGTCCTGCTCTTCCAAGACTCATCAATCATGACATAGTTCTGGACCATCTCACATAGTTTTCCACCATGGGCTGTCCTTCGGACAAGTGTTTACCCATAGCAGTAGACCAGAGGCTCCCACAACTCTTACGCTAAGTGTTGCCATCGGTTCCTGACAACACTTTGCTTTTCTGTTTTCCCGGTATCTCTTTTTCCTCCTTAGTTTTTTCTTTATCTCACAGCTGATAATTTGAGGTATGTGGCTTCTGCTAGTGGCACGCTGGGAGTTCTCCTTTCTTCCAGGTGGACACAAATCAAGATCGATATAAGATCAAGATAAAGATCTTCCTTGGTTCCCCCCCAGGTATCTGCTGACGACATTTGTACTTGCTGAGGTTCTGCAACCCTCTGCCTGCCCGTGAAGCAGAAATAAGGCAGGAGAAACCAAAATAAAGGCTTTATCCAGTGAGTCTGACCATACGCTCCTATCAGATAGATCACTGAAGGAAGGGGACGGGGTGAACCAGACTCTTTTTGCACCACTGCCTTCAGTCTGTGCTATGGCCCTGGGCAAGTCACTTTATTTTTGGTTTCCCATCTTTGTTTCCCTTTGAATTGTGAGCCACTCAAGGAAGAGGCAGCCTTTTGCATAACAGGGCACCCATGAGCCATAATCTTAGGAGGCATCTTGATGCTGCTGTAGTAAAAAAAATTATCTTTGTGCAGTTCATCATCCCAACCTTGCCCAGGAAAACTGAAACGTGCATTATGAGTTTTCTTACGAAAGATTCCTTGATGGGAGACGTAAGAACAATGGGTAGACCCTGGTATCACTGTCAGTTCTGATTTTTTAGGTCTTGTAAATTATTTTTCTCCCAAAATATTTGTTCTGTCAAAAACTAAAGCAAGAAAAATATTCATTTTGTCTCAAAATGTGCAATCTGAAGCAAAATCTTTTATTACTTTTTGAAACTTTAAAATATATTTATTGCAAAAAATGAAACAAATTTGAAAGTAAAGCAATTTTTTGAACAGAGAAATTCACACTTTTCCCCAGAAATATCTAAATTAAATATTTAAATAAAAATGAGCATCTCTATATTAGGTTTAGCATCAGAATGTCACAGCTGTTAACTTCAGGTTTAGTTTTGCCTACTTTGGCAACAGCAGCATAAAATGCATTTTAGTCGTTTTGAGACCAGAAAGTTTTGCCTACTTCTGTTCCCGAATGAACCTTTTATGGAACTGTGATGAGTAGGTTGAATTTGCAGTTGGTTGTCATTTGTGTTACGGGGTTAGAAATGAGAATTAATCTGAGCGGCTGTTCAAATAACTCGTTGGTTTGCTTTCTGAAATGTCTGTTTCTGTAGATCCAGCTTCGGTTTTCTCACCCCATACTGCCCATGGCTTGTAAGGATTGCTAGGAAGAGTAAAGACAGACGTAATTTGCTTGTTATTGTGGCTGTCACTGTCGCGGCTGGAGGGTCAGATGCATATTTGATGATGAAAACCCAGATTTTCAGACATGATTGGTCAGTCTAGGTGCTTGGGTTTTTCACTGTCTTGTCTTTGGATGTGTGAAAGAAGCTCAAAGCATTGAGCCTTTTTTTTTTAAGGTGCCTGAGAAAAGAGTCGCAGGCAGGACTGTTTCCTGTTCTACTGTGCTTTGAGGGTGCAAGAAAGTTGCATCAAAAGGGAGAACAGCAAAAAAACACAAAACAGGGAAGCACGGTTGCATTATCATTCTGAAGAAGCATTTTTATGCAAATGCATGTAACAGTCAAAATAAAGCTCATGTTATGTTGCCTTTGACTTTTGTAACTGTTGGGGTGTGACAGGATTTAAACTTTTCATGGCATGCCAAAAATATTTCTTAACATAAAGTTACTTTGACTAGCTAATGTAATTATGCCCATTACTCACAGGGATTCGACTTTGTCCTGTACTTTGTCTTATTAATGTATTTACTGCTAGCGGGAGCAGGGGCCAGTGTTGATACCGGCATTCAGATGTTTCTTGCTGCTGCTGTTCACCCCTGGAGAGTCTGATGGAGGTTTCGTGGAGGTGGAGGAGGAGAGGCATCTGACTCCCTTGAGAGCTGGGAATGGCAGGAGCTCCCGGGGTGGGGTAGAGCTGGAGGTAGAGGGAGGATTTGAGCTGGTGGCTGCTGCAGAGCTGAGGCAGAGGCTGGGCGAGTCGTGCATGGACACTGGCCGGGGCTGGCTTGAGTGGGGAGCAGGTTTGTGCTTGTCCTCAGGTTTAGGGTTATGGTGGGGTCTGGAGTTGGTGCTGGGATAAGCTTAGGTTTGGCAGCAGTGGGATCCTCTGCCTGGATTTTGGCCTGAGACCGGCTGGACTTGGAGTTAGAATTTGGCTGTTTGGCTGATTTCATTGGGCGTTAGGCTGTATAGCATCGGGTGGGATTTTTAAAGTCACTCAGCTAAACCTCCCTTAACTTGCTAGAGGGCAAAGTTAGTTCTCCCCATTGGTCCCCCCAACTTCTGAGGGAGTTGGTTTTCTGGCCTCTCAAGGCAGAGCTCAGATGTCCAGGTTACACATCCCTGTGAGCGCAGGAGCACGTGGATGCACCTCTCCCTGCCCTCCTGGGCAGGGGTATGGGCAGATGCGGAGACCTAGAGCCTCAAGTTGATTTAATCTGTACCTGCCTCTGTAACTACGCCTAGCTTCCTCTGACCCAAATTACCTAACACAGCTGGTATTTCCTTCCTCATATTCCTTCCCTTACATCTACGCATCTCACCTGCTATACTTCAACTGGATGCAGTGGGGGAGTTGGGGAAATTGTGTGCTAACACTGTGCCCACCTCTGCCCTTCTCCCTGCCTGGCTTAGAGAGACACTGTGTAAATGGAATTTTTAACATCAAAAGTTTCAATTACGGCAGGAAATGTCAGGCCGACAGAGTGCAACTGTTCCAGGTTTCCCATAAGGAATACTCCCACCCCTACTATTTACCCATATGGAAAAAACAACCTCCAATGGTATTTTTTTAAGTTCTCAGGTAAACGGAGCTGAATGGTATCATCACATACACAGCAGGCTTTCTGCAGGAGATGAAAAAGTGTAAATCACAGCACAGGATCCAGGGCCTTTACAGTGCCTTTTTCATGAAAGAAAATCCCGGGATACTGGCTAAGTGGGATGGGGGATGTCTGAGAGGCAGCTTAACTCTAGCAAGCTAGCAGTCTCGGGGAAAGAGGAACAGGATGGAAACATTGATCTCGGAGCAGGAGATCCTGTGGAAAGCAGCGTACAGAGTGGCACGTACACGTAACGCTGGAGAAGGTGGGTTGCAGAAGAGCCTTTCTGGGGGGCTTTCCAGGAGATGCAGGTTGTCAGTGCAATGGCCAGCAGAGATGTGCACCTTCAAGAAGAGCCTGGCTTGTCTTCTTGGTACTCTCTCTGAGGTAGCTGAGACAGGAAAAAGGTCTGCCCTTCATCTTCTCATCTAGAGGCTGAACTAATCTAATTCTCAGCTTCTCCTTGGCCATCATGAGTTTCAGCTCCTGATCATTGTGGTTGCTCTCTCCTCCATTCATCCAGAAGTTGTATCCCCACCATGTCTTGCAGGTCACTGGGCAGTATCAAGCTCAGCTCATTGGAAGAAATGTAAGACGTGTACCATGGCCTCAGAGGTCTCCATTGGTCTTGGGTCTTGCTTCATAGTACAGAGCCACAGCTGAGATGGGTGATACAGCCACTTAACTCACTGCCACTCCTGCAGGGACTCCATTGTTTGCCTCAAGCAAGAACAGGTCATGCTTTTAATGACAGCGTTCAAACCTGTGGGATTGTCTTGGACATACTGGTTCCTGACATCGCAACTGGGGCTTCCAAAAAAGCCTGAAGAACTCCAGTGGTCAAATTAAATCAGTAAATGTGGTAAGGAATTCGGCACCTGAGTCACCTGGCTCTTCAGGGTAATTCAGTGTATCCCAAAATCAGACTCAGTCAGCATATTGTCCAGCAGAAGAGTTGGCTTTTTTAGATTTTGAGAAGCAATTGAGCTCTGCAGTCTGCTCAGCAAACTGCTTCCTAATGGGAAGTGTCTGTCTTCATGCATGCTGTACGTATAGGTTGGCACTTTTTACGGGAGGGAAGTTTTCAGTGAGGTCAGTTGGTAATGTCATGTGAAACCGCACTGCGTTTCTCTGCAGAACGGCACAAGATCATAGCACAACAAAATACGTTTTGCAGACGTGGTGGTACAGTGCTTCTGGTTAGGGCAAGTGGGAACACAAGAATTTAATTTAATTTAATAGAAAATGGTGAGGTTTCGAAACGTGTTTTTATTCCATAGGAAGATGAAAGCAAGGTCTCTTGAAATGGTTCATGAAGTGAAAATGAAAGGGAAGGAGGACTTTTTAAAAATAGCTATTAGCTTGCTGGTTAAGGAATTCACCTGGGCAAAGGGAGCTGTGCATTGAACTTGCTGCCCTCTATCAAACACAGCAGGCATTTTTACCTACACTCCGTGTGTGAGCCTGGGGGGGTAGTGAAGAAGGCTCTGTCCTCAGCAGGGCTCAGGGACATTTGGGATGGGCTGTAGTCACAGCATTACTTGGAGAGATGGGAAGGGAACAGAGCTACGTGTTAGTAAGCAGAACCAGCCATGGGTTCAGGCATGGGCACTGTCCTCAGGAACTCAGCTCAGCTCTGGCTCACCTGGCACTGGGAGGACCCTCTAATAAACAGAACAGCAGGATGAAGGACATGAGAAAGCCTGGGAGAAGGCATCCTCTCAAATCTTTATCTCCAAACACAAGTTTAGTACATGTCAAGAGTCTTTTATTTTTTTTTTTTTTTTTAGAAACTTATTAACTATGGAAAAAAATGCAGCACTATTCCCCATGATGTAAATCTGTATACATTTAAATTGATGGGAGAAATTTGCAACTTGTGTAAACAGGCATAGCTCTGTGAAGTCAGTGAAGTCACACCAATTTGTATCAGCCAAGGATATATATAACCCATCATTTTTAATGGTATCATTCTTCCATATGAGAAAAGGCAAGGAAATGGGGGTATGTGAGGGAGAAAATGGAGAAAAAACCCAGTACAGGCTTTACAAAATCTTGTCCATCGCTTTTCTCAGCCTCTGCGTGGAAAACATCTGCATGTTACAAACCACTTTGATGTCTACCATGCAAACTCTGGGCTCTCCTGTCTGCTGAATGGTACATTCACAGGGCATTGCTTCTCTGATGTCAGCTGCCCTCGCTGGGAATAGGCAAGCCGAATATTGCTCCGAGCAGCTGAACACACACCACCTGCTGATTCCAGTGAGTTCATTCCGCTTGTCTGCAAATATAAAATATTGAAAGGGTCGCAATTATTGTTCCTTTGGAGATATTAAAGTTCAGAAGCTGCCTCTAATGACTGATGTATAGTAGTAGAGCGTGATCTTTCCATGGAAAGTTGATGGCTACTACAAGATAAACCTTGTGTGGGTAAAATAAATAACGTCTTTCTCTTAGGAGCTAATGCATGATGTTTGGTTAACCAGTGGTGCCAAATCCAATGGGGATTTACCTGTAATTATACCAGGGAACCATGTAGCTTTCTAAGTTCAGAAATCTGGTGGGCAAAACACTGACCGGTGACGGAGGAGACCAGCAGAGATGTTGGCACAGGTCCTTGTTGGGGCTTTATGTCTACGTGTAAGAACTCAGCTGGCCAGTTCTGCCTCAAGCCTTTGTGCTAGAGCAGCACCGCCTGTGCACACGTGGCCGTCTTCATGTTCTGGTTGCTTGTTGGAGGTGCAGGAACAGCACCGGCTCCCCTGTCCTGGGGTCAGTCATAAAAGTCAGGTTAGAACAAGGCAAAATAGATGGTCAAGGAGCAAGGGACGTGCACAGGGCCGCCTGTGTGTGTAGAACAACTCTGCGCTTAATTTGTGGCAGCACCAGCAGCTCAGCATCACATGGGATGGATTCCTCTGCCTGTAAGTGGACATCTACAGCTGATCTAGAGCTAAATGCCCTCTGCAGCTGTCAGGAAGCGATACTGATCTCATCCTAAGGAAGGCATCTGCTGTAGGCCAGGTGATATACTCCCCAGAAGTCCGACTCATGCCATTAACTCCGGTGGGAGGTGAATGTGGCTGAGCAGATGTAGATACCAACATCATTGGGACTGAGGTGGGAAAAACCCCATCCTTTGCTGCAAGGCAGGTGGCGATCAGGCTGGCTCCTAGGGAAAAACAGCAGCTGAGTGAGGGAAGGGTCAGTCAAACAAATCTGCTTGAAGCCCTGCTGACCTCTCTCCAGCCTGGCCCAGTAAGTAACAGGATTGTGCCTTTGGAGAACTGATCCTGAAAAACTCAGTTGCCTTTTGCCAGCTGCCAGGTGTGACAGCGTTTCTAGGCTGTGTTTGGAGACAGTGTGTTGGAAAAGGCAAAGACAGCTTCTTGGCATGGTGGAAGTGGTCAGCATTGCACAGTTTGCAAAAAAACCCTGTTTGCTGCTCCCTGCCCGAACCCCAGTGGGGCCGAACTTAGCGATGACATCAGTGGTGATGTGCATTAAGTGTCATTAAAGCAACAGAGCTGGCACTATTGATGGACCTGTCCCAGAGGGAGAACATTCCCTTTTGATCTGCTCTGCAGATCCTTTGCCCTCGGTTTGTGGATCTCTACACCTCGCTTCTTCCACACACTGACATCAGTGGAAACTCCACGTTTAGGCAGGTGCAAAATATGCGGTACTTAGATGCATCACAGCGATAAGGGCTCTGAACTGCTAATTGTGGAGGAAAAATCCCTGTCCTGCTCCCACCCCACTGTTTAATTTTGTGTTACCTAGCAGGAGAGGATGATTCTATGCTGTATCCTCTTCTGGGATCACTGAGTTTTGTGTATGGTGAGAGTCACCATACCAATATGAGTCATTTAAAGAGTTCAATTAGTAATTTATGAAACTAATTAGCAAGATATTAAATACCTAGTACAATGATGTGCTTCTCAATTGATCTGATGAAGGACTTGTAAGGCAAACTTTCATATCAGATAGGCTAATAATAAAGCAAACTGGTTCATTCAAAAGAAAATAGTCATTCTGAGGTTACCATCCTCTGCCACAAATACAGCACTGTAACAGGGCTAGCACTGCGCAGTGTCAGTGAGCAAAGGTGAAGGGTTTTTTATAGGAATGGCAATGCCTTGTAGGTTGCAATTAGGGATGTATGAAGCAGGGTCACTATTGTTGTGTAACTGAGAAGTTCTGCAGAACTCTTAAGGCTGCATCTGGACTGCAGCTGGGTCAGACGATCCCAGGGCAAGTTGCTGTGGCTGGGCTAGCTTTAAATGCCAGATTTTGGGTGCCAGGTGCCCTTTTGTCACCAGTCACAGGAAAGCCCACATTGTCCAGAAGATATGCCCACTGCTCTTTGCAAACCCTCCAGCTCACATGGAGAGCCCTGCACAGCCTGCGTTTGGAGAGGGGCAATGGAAAAACAGGAGCGGAAGAGAGAAGTGCAGTTGATGCCCCAATACATTTGGCCAAAACTTCCCTTCCTCTAGGTTGCCTGTCTTCGGCATGGGTGCAGTCCAGGGTGCACTTCAGTCCGAGACAGTCCTCAAAAAGGTCCTGAGCTCAGCTCTTCCTCAACAGTGCAATATTTAGACTTTGAGCCCAAGCAGCAGCCAGGAATGTGGACAGAAAGCAGGTAAGTCACAGGGCTAGGCACACTTCAACTGTTTTGAATCCCACTCATTACACAGTGATGTAGAAATCGCCTTGGCTTATATTTTAAAACTGTTTAGCCCTGACCCACATCCCAGTGAAGTCAATGAGATGTTTGCCAGTGACTTAAATGGGCTCTGGAACAGGCCTGCAATGTTACCAGTGCCTTCAAATACTTCCTTCACCTGTAGGATGAAAGTCCTTCTCCTGAGTCAATGGGCCTCCTTACTTCTTCCTCCCCTCTCAGTTTCCATGGGCCCCTAGCATGGGAAACTCAGCCTTATTCATCTTTGTATTTCCATGTCTCTGAATCAGGCAGGTTCTGGGTATGTTCCACATAGAAGCCTGTTATCTTTTCAAGCGGCAAAAAAGAGGGGATTTTTCCATAGTCACATAGTTTTTCCACAGAAATGTATTCATGAGAGTTAAACTTGCCCAAACTATGTTAATGTATGTGGTTGGCTTCTGTGCCAATTTTCATTGTGAATAAGACGCAAAATAAAAGGGCTCTTGTGTCTCCCTTTCCTCCTCCCTGCATCCCTCCCATAATTTTAGAGTTCATAAGCCCATTTTGTATGCGAATCAGATCAGGAGAGGAAAGGCAGGGGGATTGCATTTTCTTTTAAACTCTGCCTCTGCTTTACGCTACTGATAGACACATGAAAGTTGTGGCTGGGCCAAGAAGAGGTTAATAGAATGGGGCTGGATCTTCGAGTTGGTGTAAATCGGGAGTTAACTCCATTTGTGCTGAGCGAACCTGGCTGCTTTGCAGCAGCGGAGGACACAGCCTCAGCTCGTTGGGGCTCTGTTCGTTGCTGTGTTGTTCTTCTAAGGCATTTGCATCTGACTGTTGAGAAATGGTGTCTCTTCTTAATACGGATGTTAGGACTTCAGCCTGACGGTCTCCGTGCACCGTGGATTACCACGGCACACACAAAACATCAGCGGAGTATAGGCAGCTCTGTTAGCCAGATGGCTATGAAACATTCATAATACAAGCTGTAGCTATTATGAGCCATTTCTCTTCGGTGCATGCCCTGACAAGCTGCTGTTATTAAGTTTCAGTGTATTTCTGTTAATGTTACCTACCTATTTTCATTCCTGTATGCTGTCACACGGGGCTGGTTGGTCTTGGGAACTGGGCTTCAAGGCTCCTCCCTGTGAAAGTTGCCAGCTCATTTATTTGTTTCTTTCCAGTGGTTCAAGCTGGTGCGTTATTCAGAAACTTCTGAAAGAGCGGGGTTGGGTAAAGCTCTGATTCAGTTCGTTTGAAAGCACCCTTGAAGTCCTCCTCCACATCTTGCCCTCCTGTGGCTCTGCAATAGGCTTGACTTGGCTAATTTGGAGCCCGTTTCTGAGAAATCATGGAAATGTCCTCCACTTGAAGGCCCTTTTCCCTCCTTGCAGAACCCTCATACTCCTAGTTTGGGCCCTGACTCTCCCTGGTCTTTGTTTCTCAGCCTCAGAGGGCAGAAGTGCAGGAGAGGGGACAAACGCAACGTGAGTTGTGAGGTGTGAAGGTCAGGTGGCGAGAAGGTTGCCTGGATCTTATCCTCCTCCCAGCATTACTCTGCAGGGGCAGTGGTCGCTGGGCCAAATTATGTTCTGCTGGCTGCTCAGTTTTGCAAAGCCCTTTTTAATTTTGCAAATAGTGGCAAGATATTGGAGGTCTCCAGGGAGCTCTGAGTACTCACCGCTTTTGATCCTGCCAGCGTTGTCTCCCTGTGTTTAGCAACAGAAATGTTGCTGGGGCGCAGGAGCTGCTGTAAGCTGTTGGCTGTTGGTATAATCCTTCTGGGACAGGTTGCATTAGATATGTTGGTTTGACTGACAGCTGTGGGCTGTCTTCAGCTCACCTCTGTCCTGTAGAGAAGCCGCTGCTGCTGCTGCAGCTGCACAGGAGTCTGTGCATGGCCAACAGCACAGACCATGAGCTGTTGTCTCTGCAGATGGAGCGTGCGTCTACGTGCCTGGGCTGCAAGGGCAGTGACAGAGGTGTGCACAGTGGTTACATGCAACTGGAAATACTTGCTATCTAAGTGTCATTCCTGACAAGACATACAGTTTTTGGAGGCAATGTATACTATGTAAGATTAAGAGATGAAGCTCTTTGTAGAGCATACTTTGAGCAAGCCTCTTCAGTTGGTTGGCTGGTTTATAGCACTTCTTGTATGAACTGCCTGCATACTGAGAACTGTTTCTTTTTTTATATGACAGTAGTCACGTTAGCATCCAAAAATGTGTAATCTTGAGATTGGCCTTAGAAATCCTGAGATTTTAGTACCTAGAGCTGAGTGAAAAGTTGCCTTTGGGTTTTTGCATCAGAGACACTCAGATCCCTGCATTCATGGAGGATAAAAATTGACTAAATCAGTGATGAGGTTCTTTGACACATGAAAATTATTTTAATGGAAAACCACTAGATGTAGTACTACCCACTGTAAAATTGTGGGAGTTGGCCTCTCTGGAGGAATCGGGCAACACCTGGTATTTGAAGAAGTGGTACGCCGTACAAGGAGACCCCTTTGTTCATGTGCAGGTGAATATGTAGCAGACAGATACAGCTAAATTACCCTTTTCAAATGTTTTGGTACAGTGGTGGGAGAAAGAACCTTACAGCATGGTTGCCAGAAAATAAAGTGGGCACCCACAAGCTCTTTGGCTGGAGTTGTCTCCTGCAGCATCCCCAGAATCCCTCTGTGATTTGACCACATGAGCCAAGGTGCAGTCCCTGAAGGAGAAGATCTTGACAGATCTCAGTGTCTCTCATTTCAGCTGCTGCTTTTTGGGGAGAGAGAGAGAGGAGTGAGTGCATGGTAGTTGTTTTGTAATGAATAGGCTGAGAAATTTCCATCACAGTTGCAATCTGCTTAGGTGGACCCATGTTTTCCTTTCCCAGCCTGTGAAGAGAAGCAAAATGTCTGTCAGGAAACAACTAGATTATTTCAGAAACTCCCTGCTCTCTTCTCCTTTCAAGGAAGTGCTTTTTGCCATGATACAAGACTACTTTACCCTGCAGAATTTATTCCCCTGGCCTTGGTTCTAATCTCCAGTCTTCCCATCCTTTCCTGGGAGGGAACCTTCTTTCACATCCCAGATGTTTATACCAAGGTCAGCCAGGTATTTGTCCAAAGCAGCCAGCGTCTCAGGCTGTGCCGCAGACCCTGAGCTGTGCCCAGGAGAATGGCCCAGGGGACCCGCTCACCCACCCACCTCTGGGTGTTCAGGAACTACAGCGATGCTGTGGGTAGGGGGTTTACAGTACATTTTCCAGCTGCAAAGGGAGAAGGGTTTTCTTTGCAGTTGTATGTAAATTGTTGTGGAAGTGGCGAGTAATGATGTTCTTGTTTCAAGAATTGTCACTAATGCTCAGTTTTGAGGCCAACCATTCAGCTCCTGTTATCTCTAGGAATCAAGATGTTTATCTGTCTAAATGATTGCAGTGTGTCTCAGGTATTTGAAGGTGGTTCTTCCTATTGGCGGAGAAAAAATAAATATAAAAAAGAATCAATCTTTGTTTCCCCAACTATCAAAAGCTCATTAGCCTCGGGCGGATCTTTTTATCTGCAAGGAATAAAGCAGAGGTGTCCAGATCTTCAGCCAGTGTAAATCAGTTTAATGCCCTTGGCCCATTTTCTCTCATGCAGCTTCTCTCGGGCAGGATTTAGGCTGTGTTTCAGCATCTCCTCGTCTTCACGTGTCCAGTTTGAAGCTTGGCAGAACAACCATTTCCCAGCGCTTAGAGAGCTTGCGCTGGATGCCACCCTGCTCTCCGGTGCCTATGGAGTCAGTGAAGTGAGGTCGTGAGCCTTTGGTCAAGTAGCCAAGCAAGACAGTGTCTTTGAAGGGTCAGTGTAGAAATGTGAGCTCAAAAGGTGAAGGAGAAGGTGGTGGAGCTGAGTTCAGGTGGCCGCAGATATAAGCAGCGTGCATATGTGTGCCTCTCGGGTCAGTGCAAGGCTGATGCAGTTTTATCTGATGTGCAGGCAGAGCTTCACCCAAGGCAGCGGGTGCCCTGGGGGGCTGCTGAAGGTTTAGGCTTCCTGACTTCCTGGCTTCCTAGCTGAATTGTCTCTGGAAAATCTGGTTTCCACATGAAATTGTTGATGTTTTCCTCCTGAAGTAAAACCTACAGCTTCCACTTGCAGTTGGGTAGATTGACTAAGGGACATAGCATTGAAAATTGTAACGTTCACAGAGACACAGTCTCTTCTCCCAGTGTTTCACGTCAAGAACAGCAAAGGAGGCTGGCTCCTACTGTTTTGGCGTTACTGGCAGAGTAACCCTCTTCCCTCAACCCTCTTGGCCCTCTTCCCTGCTGCGACAGCTATGCTAGCCAGGA
The DNA here is from genome assembly GCF_000690775.1 of Eurypyga helias. Classification (NCBI taxonomy): domain Eukaryota; kingdom Metazoa; phylum Chordata; class Aves; order Eurypygiformes; family Eurypygidae; genus Eurypyga; species Eurypyga helias. Next base: position 54,461 of record NW_010229375.1, read on the forward strand.
GCAGCACAGGCAGGAGGTGAGGATGGGGGGCCGGGGGCTGTAGCTGCAGCGGGTGCTGGCAGCCGTGCCTGCTCTGCCTGGTCCCCAGGAGGAAATGCTCCCGGGTCAGCCCAAATCCCTCTGGCAGCTCCCAGCCCTGCAGAGTGCCACTGTGCCTCCCCCCGAGCAGGAGCCTGCCTTAAGGCCAGGGCAAACCTTCATGGATCCACAGGTGATTTCTTTGGGGATGGGGGTATCAAGTCAAAGCAGGTTGGCCCTTCTGGCCGAGGAGGTCAGGTTACCGCAGTTCTTCTCCCTCCCCACTTTTTCCTTTTTTATTTTAAGGGCGTGGTGTATTTTGTAAGTTTTATGTTTATCAAGAAGTTGATTGTGTAAATAAAATTGCGGCCTTGTGTGCCAAATAGCTGGGTTATGATTCCCTGGAGGAGAGCCAAGGCGGTGTGTGGGAGCATGCCAGTGTTAATATGTGCGCTTCGCTGAGGAATACGGCATGTGTGAAGCAGCGAGGGAGGATGCTCTTCCAGCCGTGGCATGGGTTAACCCTTCCAGCCCACCACCGTCTCCGTGCCACGGTTCCCAAACACGCTGTGCATTCCCTGGCTGAAGGTGCTGAGATCTCACGGGCTGACCTGGAGCCAAGACAAATCAACATGGGACTTCCCGAGGCTCGGGATCCCACCCTGATTCCCCTCCCGTGGCAGGAGCCTGGCATTTCCTTCAGCCGGCATGCGAAGGCTCCGTCGCCCAAACCTCAAAGGGGCCTCCGAGAGAGGCCAGGTCAGGCACGTGCCTGGGGGTGCCAGGGCAGGGAAAAGGGCCTCGGGCTAAATGAGAATAAACTCCCTGACTGTAATGACTTTATTCCCTATTTACTGCTAAGTGCTATCCAAGGTTTACCCTGTTTCTATCCTGCAGAGGCAGCCAGAGTTTTTCTCCGGTGAGTGTTCGAATAGGAACCGGATCACTCAATGGTGTGAGAGCACTTTCTGCACAAGACGGTGCTGCAGAGGAGCCTCCTGTCGCTGAAAGGCAACGGGAGGATTACTACCAAGCTTTGAGAGCGCCAGAATTACGCTCTGGTTGCTTGCTTTGTTACTTTTTCCATACAACTCATGCAGTGCCTGTCTCTGAGCAGCTCATATATCCTTCCGCTCATCCTTAGGTCATTACATTCTGGAAGTATTTAAAAGAAATGAATGCAGAAAATGTAACCTCTCGCTTTCCACCAAAAAGGAAATCATGAGTCGGCCACTTCTTGCAGACAAAGCCGAAGTGGGGAGGATGCATGAAAGGACTTCATTTTGCCAAACAGCAGGGAGTAGAGTTAGCTGTGTTACAGTGGGGAGGGGGTGGGGAGCCCGTGTGCGCGGGGAGTTTGTGCAACTCAGACAAAAATAGTGACTTCCATTATTTACCTACCTAAGCCGGAAACCTGCTTGCATTTCAGGCATTTATTGTAATTCCTCACATAGCTGGGGATGATAAGCCCTGTAACTAGTCATTGCATGCTGGCTGAAAATGATAGTTAATGTACACCCTCTACGCAAGCAAGTTTCTTCTTTAACCCTTTCAAACTTGCTGGGTTTGGGGGGTTTATTTCAGATAATATTGCTGCCGATCAGCCTCACCTCAGCCCTCCGTCTTCATAAAATTCAGTTTAGCGGAACTCTTTGATCGTAGTCTAACCTGTATGGGAGACTTCTCGGAGCAGTTCACACGTCTAAGATACAATGACAGTTATGGCTCAAATTTCAAAGGAATCAAAGGGGAGCCATTTGGCCGACTTCCACTAAATGTCACTGAAATTTGGATGCATAACTCCTGTGTGTTCCTTGAGTAGGCTGGATACTGTGGTTTGAGCCCATTAATGATCCCGAGCCGTAGCCCGCTGCTACGGTGGAATCCTTTTCTTTGTGAGCTGTTTTGTATTATCTAGGCCCAAATAGCGGGGCGGCGGAAGGGCTTTCCTCTCGGGGGAGCATATGGGAGAGCACGCACCCACCTAAGGGGTAGAGTTTAGGCAAGGGGAGCTTACCTTTTCCGGCTGTGCTCGTGCATGTATCCATGTCTTCCTGCAGCCATCCTGTCTCCCTGCAGCCCTGCGGCTTTGCCGTGTGCAGGAGCACACTTGGCTGTCCCGGGCGCCCCATCCCACGCCAGCTGTCCTCCAGGCAGCGCGTAGCCTGCGTTGCCCGGGCTGCTGTGCCCGTGGGCTTCGTATGGCACACCGAGCTCTAGACCTGAGGTCACCGCTGAAATGCCTGATGGAAACATTTACTAATTTCAATTCGTGGGGGAAGAAGGAGAAAGGGTTTGCAATTGGGCTCCTACCCAAAGCTGTTCGCACCGGGATGGTGCATCACGTGACTCCCGGCAGGCTGTTGTTCTGGGGATTTGGCAACGTCGAAGGTACAAGGTGCATATTGATGTTTGGTACCAGCATTATATAAATGCCACTTGCGCAAGTCGCAGCTGATTTTACAAGATGTGGGGAAACACGCATCGTTTTCCAAGGGCAGGATTTAGCCCTAACTGCAATATCTTCCCAGGCACGATACAATAACAATACTTAGCAGGCATGTAGTTCTTAACATCATCAAAGCGATGTACAAGCAGCAACTAATTAATCCTCACAACACCTCTGTGAGGCAAGTGTTCGTATCCCTATTTCACAGACGGGGATGATGTGACTCGGGAAGGTCAAGTGACTTGTCCAGGGCTAAACAGTCTGCAATGGGGCTTATGAGTTCCTGGCTCACAGCCATTGCTCAGTGTACTTGCCCAGCCTATTACTGCATTTTATTATGCAAATCCCCATGGAAATTAGAAGCCCAAAGCAACCCACAGATCTAAACATGGTGCCTTACATCTAAATGCTGGATCCATTTTGTTTGCAATCAGTTCTGGCGGCCTTCCAGTAATTTCACTGGACTTTGGATGGCAATGGAAAAAACCAGTGACTGTCCAGCCTGAAAGTCTCCAGGAAAATCCTCCAGTTTATGAGGATGTGTGTTGGTGGCTCTCCAGCTCGCCTGTTGGCTGCACAGGCTCTTCTGAGGCTGCCCAAACAGTGCCAAGCTAGGCAGGGTGTCACCGAGGCTAGTGTAATGGCAAAGAACAGTTCAGCCTCGATTCCTGCAGGTGTATTGCAAGCCACGAATGGAGATCGGTCTTCCTGGTCCCTGGAAGACTCTCTGGCCGCAAGGTTAAAGCTGGCTGAGGAGACAACCCAGGAGGGGCAGCTAGCTGCAGTGAACTGGGGTCTGATTCAGGCAGAAAGGGGATTTTTTTTCAGTATTGGCCAGCTTTGCTCAAAAGCTGATGTTGTCCATGCAAACTGGCACTATTTGGATGATTCAGAAAATAAGCCAAGCCCTGTTTGGCTTGCACAACCACAGCTCTTCCAGAAATTGCCAGGGATTCTGCGTGTGCAAGGAAAGGAAAAGATACTCACCGTGCAACGCTGGATCAGGACGGGTTCTTGGCTCCATGTTTCACAGACTGACAAGTGCACTGCTAGATTTCATGAGGGTGTCATCATGCCACTGAACGTTATTTACACTAAGTCACCCTCCAGGAACTGGGTCACAACTTTTTCTTTCATGAGACTTGGCAGCGCTCTGGAGGTTTACTAGCAGATGAAGAGAGGACGCCTATGCGCAACGCCAAAACCAATTTAGATGCAAGGGGAGCCGGGCCCTGTGCCACCGATCAGTGCGTGGCATGTCGGGCTCCAAAGGTAATGGGATGGCACTTCCTTGCTTTGCAGCTCCAGCAGCTGCTTCTGGTCGCCTTTTGCACTCTGAACAGGTGTAAATGACTACCCGGAGGCAAAGCACGGCAGAATCGGGGCCAGATCTTCAGCTAGTGTCAATCAGTGCCTCGGATTCAATGGGACTGCATCAGTTTGCCTTAGGAAAGGGCGTAATGTGGGAAAGAGAGATAAGGGAACTCATGTTCTAGCACCCTATATCCTATATAATTGCTTAAATAAGAGCACAGCCCAAAACGGGTTTGCCAGATGCCGGGGTGGTGCAGAATCAATCCCGTGTTTTACGGGCGGGTTTATCCACCCAACTGGAGGAAGCCTATGGCTGGGATGGGCTCACCTCCTGCTCCCTCCAGCAGCTTGGGTACCAGCTGGCGGGAAGGATGTGGTTGTATGGACTTCAGCACAGAGCCTGTATAGGAGGCCTTATATTCTGGTTGTGGGGCTATGCTTGGGCCGTGCCTCCCTATCGCCTCTGCTCTGATGACCCACGGTAGCTGGAGTGAAGCCAGCGCAGGTCTGTCAGCCGGAGCAACAATCATACCTTTGTTTTGCCGGGCAGATGAATAGATAGATAACAGCGAGTTAATGGATGGCAGCCCCTTCCCCCCACAAACGTCAGTCCTATCACTCACCTCCTCCACCAGCAAAACGCGGCCTCGGGACAGAGAAAGAGCGCAAAGATTAAAACTAACCCATTGCTTTAGAACTCCTCAGCGAAAGGGGCTGATAAGAGAGGGCTGAGATCAGGGATCAGATTTCAGGGGTAACAAATGAATAACCAGAAAACGGAAGGATGCCGAAAGGGTTACCAGAAGAAAGCGAGATGGTGAGCACGTCCCAACAGCTTCTCTTTTAATAAAAAAAAAAAGAGGAAAGGTGTTTCTCGTGTAGCAGCTACAGACGCAGTGAGCTGTTCAGACCACTTTGCACCCACCAAGACCCTGGAAAGACGAAAGAGCGTCCCAGAGCTCTGGTGGAGGTTTGTAAGCTGTTATTCAGGTACTGTTTCCATGCTGGCAGATTCCTGGGAGCTGTAAACCCCACTGTTTCATGCTCTCACTGGGAAGTGGTCAGCACTGGAAAGACTTGGGGAGCAGACAGGGCTCATGCAGCGGGCTCTGGCTCAGGCTGGGCAATGTGGTTTCAATTTAGAAGCTCTCTGCTCAAAAGCCTCCATAAAAGCAGCCTGAATATAAAAGCCCGTGTTCTTAACAGCGCAGAAGCGTTGGGAAGACTGTTCCCACCTCCATGGAGGAGAAGGATGCAGCAGCAGAAGCTTCACAGAAGCGCTGCTGAGGTAAAGTTCACACCTCTGTGGGTCTCGCGGAAGAGTTCAACGTTGGAGTCACTGTGTGGTCCAAGTAGAGCATTGCCCCTGCTGAGACGTGGGCCCTTAGTATATTCTTTCCACAGGACAGATGATCGTCAGCAGTACAGAGGGAGAGAGGCATCAGGGAGCTTTTCCTCTTTTGGGGATGTTGGGGAGGGGGGAGCCCACTTGCTGTCTTTCACCCCCCTGGATTGCGGGGGTGTTGTTTAACTCGGAGGAGGAAGGCGGGCAGCTATGGCAAGATTGCAAGGTTACTCCTGCAAGCACACAGTTAGCAGGTTTCTGCCCGTTATCTGGGTGATCTGGACAAAACTATGAGAGGCTAAAAATGGGCAAGGAGGATCCTGGAGCCTTGTCCCTCCCATTGGGCATGGGGTGACCTGGGCTGGTTTGGATTCTATCTTTACAAATAAAGGTAAGCCTGAGGAAAGGGAGGAGATCTGCCTTTGAGAATTTGTTTTTCCATTTCCAGTGGCTGAGCCTGTCTACTTACTCACTTGAGCATGTAGTAGTTAATACAATTTTCTTGATAATAATAATCTGGGGCTCTGAAAAGCCAGCAGGTGGGAGCCAGATAAACCAGTTGTGAAGGTAAACATTGGCAGCTCCTCGGATGGCCCCAGCAAGGCGAGGGCAGCCTCGTCTGTGGGGCTGGAGACACATCTCCAGCTGCTCTTGGAGCCAGAGAGCTCCCTCGAGGCAGGACCAGAGCAACACTGTCATCGTCAGCCTCAACGGGTGTCCTTTAGCCACCCACATGAGTGGCGAATAGGCTACAATTATGGTATTTTTCTTCTTCTGAAATACTGGATTTTGAGCCCACATCGGTCCCCTGGCTGTGCACCTTCAGCATTATTGTTTTCGAGTGTCTCCAGGCAGACTCAGCTGGTGCCATTGCAAGGATGGAGGTTTTACAAGTCGTACTGGGTACCATGAGACTTGGAGAAGAATTGGAATATTAGCCAGTTTTCCCAGCAGCTACTCTAAGAACCATTTTTAGGCCTGATTTACATGAAAAATTGCCTTGATACAATTGTTTTGTTAGGAAATAATTAGGTTCGTTTTGCCACTGGTTTTAGTGGGTCAAAACCTCATGTGAATGCAGTTATTTTGGTGCCAAAGTGACTTCTACTGTACAGTTTTTCTGTGCAGCGAGAGCTGTAGTTCTTTCACTATTCTAATATACCCAAAGATGCACCACCTTTCTATGTAGATGAGATGTTAATGGCAGAGACTTCATTGCAGCATGGTGAGGGTGAGCAGGAAGGTAATTATAGACTTGCCTTTTATTGTTCTTAGATAATGCTGCTGTGGTTATTTTCCAACCTAGCTGTGGCTCCCAGCCTGCCCAATCCTACTTTCCATTGTGGTGTGGATTTTGGATCCCACACACCTGGGAATACATGGCGAGGTATTACAGAATGGCTCATTTTTCCCTGCATCACGATCACGGAGGTGCAGAGGCAGACCTGTGCTTGCAGATTTTGTCTGTGAGTAAAGCCAGGGATGCTGTCCAATTTTATCCTCATAGTCCATTTTCTAGAACCAAGGAAAGGCCTGACCCCAAAGCTGGATTCGTAAAGCAGCAGGTTTGTAAGGATACTTGAAACCTGAACCTGGATTTCACCCCAAATCTTGTGAGCAGTATTTGCACATGGGACAAATCAGATCTGCACTGTACGATTAGAAACCACGCAGTACCTTTCAACCGTCCTGTGCGAGCATCTTCCCTTTGCAGATACAACCACCGTCAGTCTGACACTTCTCTGGGAAAGCTGGGCTGTAGGTCAGTGTGCTTTTGGTGGGCACCGTGGGTTTGCTGGCTCTGTGACAGTGCTGGCTGATCCTTGCAGGTGGGCTCAGCCGTGTGGGGAGCTGCCCTCAGCATCGGGGAAGCTGTGCTTCTGGAAATCCCAAACTAACAGATAGATTCCTCGAGTCCTTTCAGGTGAGATTTCCAAGCAGGGAAATCAGGGGTAGAAAATGAGACGTACGACAGCTTTTCTCAGGTTGTGTGTTATTCCTCCCCAGCAGTTGTTGGCAGGTTCTGCAAAATGACTTCAGAAAACCTTTCCCTGAGGTGAGAGTATTCTTGCAACCTGGAGAAGCAGAAATCCCTACGAGAGGTTTCCTTGTAGGCTCTGTAAGGAATTTCATGCCTGATTGACTACTAACAAAACATTTAAGAAATAAGAAAAAAAAACACCTTTCTTTAGTGTTTCATCCCATGTCCAGCAAAGATACCACCGGGCATCTTACACCTGAACAATCCATGTGATTGCACATCTAGATCTCCCGTGATTCCTCAGGGAGATAGCAGGAGATCACATCCCATGAAGTAACTGGTAGGGCTATCAAACTTCTTGTCTCGCCACCTCTGTGATGCTGGGTGACAAATCCTTATGTTACGTGCGTGTAGAAGAGCGAGCATGTTGAAACCTGTTAGCACTACAGTGACATTATTATTAGTATTACTCCTGTTAACACTGCTACTGCTACTAATATGTTAATGAGTCATATCATTAATAGATTAAGAATGAATTATGTACTGAGGTAACGTATGTTATACTTTGATTTCAAGTGAAGGTCATTTGGAAACGTCATGCATGCCTTACTGTGGGGATGTATTTCCCTGCTTAGGAACTCCAGTGCTAAAGGAGCATTTGGCATTGCTCTTGTTTTCCTAGAAGTTTTCCACAGAATTACTGTTTGTTAGATGGTGCTGCTTATTTTGATCTTGGTTTTGTTAATGAAATAAGAAAGGACCTAATTCTGTACGTTTTGACGCTCAGGATTTCCCATTAGTTTTGAAACGAACAAGGAAGAAAGAAAAAAAAGCAGAGCTAATCCTCAAATGTGCTCCAGCAGTGTCCGAGAAAATTCCCAGAGAAGCTCCTTTAGCACAGTAATATCCAGAGTCTACCTACCGTGGCCCGGACGGCGCTCCCGCAGCACGCGCCGCGCAGAGGAGGACTCCTCAGCGTCAACAGAACGATACTTGGTTTATATTTGCGGGTTTGAAATTTGACGCTGTGATTTAATTTTTGGAGGAACTGTGTTCCCTTCCAGGGGAAATTCTTGTCTAAGAAAGAAAGGAAGGGGGTGGGGGAAGAAAGAAAGGAAAGAGCGAGAGTGATAGAGGTTATGATAGTACTACGTTACCGATTGGATAAACTGACAAAACAGCCTACTGTGGCTCGGAGAGCTTAGTTTTGTACGTTTTGGCAGCTTCTGAAAGCAGAAAATGAGAGCAGTACTGTCAACAGGGCTTTTGATATTTCTCGGTGTTTATACTAGAGATGAAAGTGCATTCTGAGTTAGGGGGGAAGGCAGCAGGCCAGATTCTGACTTTGGCGACGAGAGGTGATAAACGCTGCAGATCCGCCCCCCTGTAAGAGCGGGTAGGAAATAGTTCTCCCCTTGCACAAGATGTTGTGAGGTCTCAAGTTTTTTCCATTCTGCTTGAAAGACACAGGATCCGTAAAAGTTTTGGGTTTCTCTTATTACCTCAATACACCGGCAGATAGCCAAAGCCGCTTGCTTGGCGTTAGGGGGGGACCCGGCCTCATGTTCCTCCTCTTTCTGGTTCAGTGGCCTGGACTCTGGGCTGCAGAATCGCTCTCGCTGTTACCACCGAGTATTTTATGATTCACATCCAATATGAAATGACTCCTGCAAGAAAGCAACGTGCAAGAATGGCCTCTTTCCTGGGGGTTAAGATATCCCTCTTGGATTTAGGAGATGCAAGTTCAACCGCCTGCTCTGTATCAGGCCTTCAAACGTCTGTCCTCTGTGCTCCAGCTGAGTGCTGAAACCGTTAGCTGCTCTGGGCAGGTTTGTTTATGTGTGTTTTGACCAAAAGCTTTCTCCTGGACTGGAGAAACCTTTTCCCAGTGGAAGTTTTGCTGAAGCTGATATGTATAAACAACAGAAAAAAACCATGTCGGGGGACACACGCATGAGACAAACTGTCAGGCCCAATTCTCTGAACAAATACAAGTTTGCCAGAGATTCCAATCAGTCTCTGTGCTGGTGTGTTCCTTCGTTAAGATTTAATGGAAAGAGCTATAAATTGTGGTTATGATTAGCCAGCAAGAAGGGGATCTGCCAGGCAAGTTCTGTCGCCCTTACTCATGTGCAGTATTTCGTTTCACAGGTTGTCTCGGCTACTTTGCTGGACCATCCCTGCAAGGCCGCTCTGCCCTGCTCCGCTCTGCCTCCAGCAGTGCTATTATGGGAAGGAGGGAGCTGTGAATGCCCGCAGTCTACGGTAAGGTACAACTTCCTTCCTTGCTCGCAACTAAGGCGAGAAGCTTCACCTCTTCTCCAAACCTTCTTGCCTGTTTATTTATAGAGGCTGGTATCCAGACAGTATGGGTAATGCTTCAAACCAGACTTGGGCCTGGGCTGTAGGCTCATCCAGCTCAGCTGCACAGTAGAGTTTTTGTTGGGTGGAGGCATCTTAGTGTCCTGCTTGGGACATAATATCTTGCCTCTAAATAAATGGTCTGCCCTGCAGGGTAAGGTGATTCTGGACATGAGTGAGGCTGGTGGAACCGGGCTTACAAAAATATCTGAGCGGTGGAAGAAAATAACTGCTGTTTCCCCAGAAGATGCATCTTTCTATTTTAAATGTTGTTAGGCTGCGATAAAATAAATGTTGTCTATGATGTAAAGCTGAAAGGTTGACCAGAACTTCCTTTGTGGTCAAGCTCTTTTTTTATTGATTGATTTTAAGCCCTCTAAATTTGTCAGGCTTGCAAGTGCAGCGGTGGCTTAAGTTATAAGAGAATGTTTGTGCCTTTAAGGAAAAATACAGCGACCCCCTCCTCCTCCTTGCCCTTCTCAACCTTGCAAGGAAACCTACGCTTGGCCAGAGTATTTTTTCTCCCTCAGTGGAAAATGTTGATTAAATATTCAGAAAAAATAGCAATTAAAACCCCCAGACTCCTAAATACCAAGAATCTTTAATGGGAAACTGCTGAATATGGAATAGTTGCATAATTTTGGCTGAAAATGCGCATTGGCATTTTTTTGGTGGAAGCTCAAAACTTTAAGGGAAATCTCTTGAAAAAAATCACCTTTCTGTTGATAAAAAAAGATATTCTTTTCAAGCGTTTCTGTGCAAGCTGTTCTGCAGTTGAGTTGCTTGAGCAAAGCCATAGCCGCGTGGCTGTGCTGCTGCAAGGCACAGGAGTGACTTTCCATACTTATTTTTTCTTCCTGAGCCAGAAATTGTTTCAGTTCAGCTTTTTGGTCATTCTTCACACCAGGACAGACATCAGGGTTTGGGCTGGGATCATTTGAGTGGTCAAGTCCAGTCTTGTCACATCATATTGATGCTGCTGCTGCCGTCAGCCCCTCGGGGTCTGGCATCCAGCTCTCTCTGCACTTTTGGGGCACATCTTTGCTTAGCTGGTTTTACTGGGATAAAATTCCTCCTCTTATTACTCCCCACTGCTTTCCTGCTGACGTGGTTCTACAAACAGTGTCCAAGTGTGTGTGTAGGTACAAAATACAAAATGACCAGGTGAGATGCCCAAGTTATGGCAAGTCAGTGACCCGAACAGCAAAGCTCAGCTGAACCCTGTGTAATGAGGTCACAAAGTACTCAGTGTCCTCAAATAATATGAAAATTACCCATTTTCCTTCAAAGTCCATGCCCTTATATAGCTAGCTTTTGAATGTAGACATATATGGAGTCGGGATATATGAAGTGAATTCCAGGGAAGAGGAAACCAAGAAATATGAACATGGAAGAGCTTTGCAAATCTATGTAAACCCTGCATTCTTTCTCTTTTTCCCTGAGCACTTTGGCTGCTTCTCTAGTGCATTCAGTACTCTGGTTCTCAGGTTTTCCTGCATTAGGGATCTGATTCCTCTCCCATATGACTGAGTCTTGCTTCTGGTTCAAGACCTGGAGAAGAGCTGGGTATTGGCACTCTGCAAGACTGGAAAGAGAAAAGGTGAAGCCATGTTTGGTATCACTTGAGTTTATTTACACCATTTAGGATGTGGACTTCTCTGCTTTCTTTTCCCTCACGGAAAAGAGGTACGAAGAAGGTAAAGGAGCTCCTGTGTACGACTGCACAGTCGGTCAGCAGCACAATCGGCCATGTAAGGTTGCCTGTGGGGATATTTCTTTGTGTTGGCTCAGTTTAGCTGTTGTTGAGGTCAGTTTTTCCAGTGATGTCTGTTATGGGAGCTGATGTTGGCCATTCCTCATCCACACCCCAGTTGGTGAGGGGCCCTAATGATGGCCGGGAGTACAGCTCCAGAGTAAACTAGATGCTCACAAGGTACATGAGGTAGTTTGCAGCGGCACTAGGGAAAACAGTTAACAGAAGGGGAAGAGATCGCGTTCCACAGACCTTTGTTTTAAAGGGTATTTTGGTGTGCGAGTTAACCTTTCCTTGGGTCTCTTGCCAGCAGGTGGGAACCTTTTAAAGTTGTCCTTTTACTGAGAAAGGCTGAATCGTCCGCCCTAAAGCATCCCTTAATGCAATTAAAACCAGCAGTACTGCTTCTCCAACACTGGGGCCTCCGATACTGGGAGGGGAAGTGGTGGCTCTTCTTTGAAGTCCCACCTACGTGAACATCAGTGGCAGGACTTCAAAGGGAAGCTGCTGTTTCCTGTTGGAGCTCAGCCCTGGTGCTCAGCACTGCTAACAAAGCAGTCAGACTGGTTGTAAAGGCACTGATCCAGCAGAGAACTTAAGCACATGCTTAAGTCCTTCAGGACTTAACCGCATGGTCTGCCGGGTTGGGACTCGGCTGGTCTGGAGACTGGACTGACGGTTGGGGTTACCTCTCCCAGGTCAAATTTTCAAGGGGAAGAGCTAGGTTTAAAAGCCTTTCACACACAGCTTGATGGGTGCTGCAAAGCTGGGCTCATCATTCATAGCCCAATGACTTGGGGCAAGTGTGCAGCAGCAGGAGGTGGAAATACCACAAGCAATACGAATGAACTTAGCAAAAAAAACCTGGAGACAGCCAACAGGCTGCAGTAACTATCAGCAAATGCTCATAAATTGTGAATTCAGAGCTGGCCTAAATCAGCATTGTTGAGTTCACCTCAGAGGAGCTGGCCAGGTGAGGATCTGGCCCAATAAATACAGGGATCATGATGGATTCCGTTTGCAAAGAGGTAAGAAATGCTAAAGGCACAATCACTGAGCCCCACCTTTTGCTGACCGATATTTTATTTTAGTGCTAGTTCCTCTGCTGTCTGTGGAGCTACTTGCAGACTAACAGGGTGGCAGAATTGGGATGTAATTTTGTAGCAATCATTATTTAGGTAATTCACGTCATTTGCACCAACTTATTCTCTCAGGTTTTGTCCTCAGGCTACAGACAGGCCTAGCAGTCGTGATCTGCAGCTGATGCACAGGTACCATGCTGCTAACCCTGTTCTCAGCATCACACCATCCCCTCTTCAGCAGCAGTGCAGTAGGACAGCTTCTCCCCGTCACAACCTACACGGAGCCCCATGGTTGCCTCACGTGCACAGTTAAATGGTGTCTGGGAGATGTTCTGTGCTGGCAGCATGGGTGTTTGTAATTGGAAAGGCTGCTTTGGAACGGATAGATGTATTGGATTGAACACGGTACTTTTGTAGGTTGTGGGAATAAACAGGTCATGAAGCCTGAGAAACCCCAACAGATTCCAGGTCCTGCTTCCTGGGGTCCTCCTGCACAGCCTGCCAAACCCTGTAGTAGACTGCGGTTTTATTCCACCTTGCTTTTCTCCCTGTAGGTTCAGAGCCTCAGGGGGAACCCGTTGCCTAGCTGCTAATCCCACATCCCAAGAAAGTGAACCGAGAACAATGTATTCCCTGGAGATTGTCATCTGAGACAAACTGGAAACATGAAAATACCTACGAAGGTGTTAGGACACTGGGTTTGGATGTCACCAGCAGACGCCTGCCCCGCTGTTCAGGTTCCTAGAAGAAACCTACGGCATATCTTCACCGTGCGGATGAGCACTGCTTAATTAGTGCTGACCAAAGCAGCAAGGCTTACTCAGTTCTGTGCTGACCTGCCCCGTTACGTGCCCGCAGTCCTGCGGCACTGCCCGGAGAAAGTAAAGCCCCTCCGCCTCCGCTTCTTCGCTCAGGTGTAGGATGCTGATAGAGTGCTGATGTTACCGCTAGTGCCGTGTGGTGCGTCTTCGGCGTGCTTGCAGGCTCGGGTTCGTGTCCCCACACTGTGATTCTGGGTGAAGCTCTGGTCTGGAAGTCCCCCCACACCAAGAGGAGGCATGCTTCTCTTTGGATGGGTAGGTTGGATGGGGCAGTTGTTGACAAACGGCAGCGTGACTCGTTGCTCACGCCTGAATGCTTTGCAAGGGGTGTTTGTTCCTGAAAGTGAGTGCGGTCACTTCACCTGAGAGTGAAGCTGGTGGCCTCAGAGACTTGAAAAATTTCAAACTCAGCTTTTCTGCTCCTTGAAAATTTGTAAAAAGCAGCTGATGTGATTGCTTGGGAAGGAAGCCTTGTGACTGAGGCATGGGACTAACGTGCAAGAAAACCGTTCTGCTCTTGGTGCTGACACAGGTGCCTCAGGTGGCCTTGAGCAGTTCATTCGGTCTCTTTTTTCTTTGGTCTCCCACCTGTAAATTAGGCTAATAACTCCTTACCCACCTGGCTATTAGCCAGCAAGTTCTGCAGGTAAGGGGTATATCTGACTGCGTGTTGTATAGGCACGAGGTCTGCTCCTGAGCAGGACTCTCCTGTAAAATGGATCAATGGTATTAATCACCAATTGAGGCAGGATGGAGTTTTGGAAGGATTTCTTCCAAAGGCTCTTTGGATTCAAAGAAGGTGCATTTTGTTAATCTTCTTCATTTGTGTGGTTTCTACCCATGGGTTAGTACTGAAAGGGGTTTATCCGATTCAGGGTGTACATTCAAATATTTCTATTTGAATAATACTGGAGAATAAATTTAGAAATGTTTAAAGAGGGTATGAATACCTCAATCTGCTAGGTGGAAAAATTACTGCTTCTTGTGGGTAACCCAACCTGTTTAAGTTGCTAAAAACATACCTGACTTAAAAAAAAGGAGAAGAAGGAATAGCTGAAGAGAGAGCTTTTTAAAAAAACAACTCTTTCAGATTTCTAGTTTAATATTTCAGTATGCAACTGTATTTTCATAACTGTAGCTTTTTTGGGCAGAGGTGGGGGAAATTAGAATATATTAAAGAACTCTGGAAACCACTTTCTATTTGTAAAACATGTTGTGTGTGTATCATAACACCTACAGTACTTGTAGCTCTGCCAGGTTGTGCATCGACTGCCAGAATTTTCCTCGCTAAATGACATTATACTACTCTGTGGGTATCGAAAACAAATATTTTGAGGGGAGGGAGCATTCTCATCCACAAAATGTTCGTCGGGCTTGTGTTACTCAGTCATAGCGTTTCATTTGAAGGCTGCTGCGTCTGTCAGCCGCTTACCATAAGTCAAGGTTTGATGCATGTGTGCGTGCTCTCCGGCTGTTTGTTGGCATGCATTTTTTGCGGTATAGCAATATTCAGGGACTCTGAAGGAGATGAGGGCCTTGGGATGCTGGGCACCGTATGAACATCTAGTAGAGGACAGTAGTAGAAAATGAAAAATATGGTGGTTATCTTCAGAAGTGCAGCCCCAGAGTAGTTTTTCCTGCACGGGGCAGTGTTGGGAGGGATGTGAGGTGGCCCGGCTGGGAGGATGGAGCAAGGTGGGCAGCGCTAGTGTGAGGTACGGTTGGGTGAAACCCTGGGGCCCTGCAGCAAGGACTACTGGTACAGTGCCTGGTACTGGAAATGAAGGAGGGGGGAGGCGCGTTGCTGGCTCGTGCTGCCGAATAGGTTGTGCAAAGGCTACAGCCCTGCTACGAGATGCAGATACACTGCAGCTATCTCTAACCAGCTGGGGTTACCAATTAACCCAGGGTCTACCACACCCTTGTGGGTTTTGAGGGTGACACAGAGGCATTCCCTAGCCAAGATGAGATGAGCCCTGTCAGATCCCACTGTAAAAGCCTGCAGAGAAGGAGCAAGGAGTGAGAAAACAGGATTAGAGACAGCTGAGGTCTCCTTGGTTCAGATGCTGGAACAGCTTCCACTGGGCTTTTCCTGCTGCTTACGAAGTAAAAGCTGCCTTAAGACGGCTCTAACTTACACCCAGGGTTATGCCCCAACCGCAGCCCAGCACAGAGCTGTTCCTCTGCCAAAGCCCGTGAGGTGCAGGAAGCATTGCCCAATGCCTTTCGGTACCCTGATGTCATCGGCACATCGCGAGCTGCGTTTGCCAAGCACAGAAGCGGAGACATTTGCTGACATTTTATATCATGTTTCAGTGGCGCTCCTCTTCTTGTTTGGCATAAAAGCTGCGATTAGCATGTAAACTAATTAGTAGTTGGTTATTAATATCCACTTGCTTTTTAATCATAATAGACAGTTGTGATCAGTTTTCACAGGTATAAAGAAGTATACAACTGTAACGTGCTTTAATCCGCAGCTGAGCGGTTGTCTGTGACTGGAGAGACCTGATGGTTTTTAGAATTTGTTATTAGAGATGGATAATTAAAATAGAAAGGGAATGGAAAGATGTTTTGGAGCCAGTTAGGAAAAAACCTTCAGGAATGGGCTCCACTGTTTTTTTTACTCTCCTTCTAGGAATGGTATTATCTGGGATGGATGGGGTTGCTCCAGAGGCTTCAGGGCACATTAAAGGGTAATAAGAAGGGCATGGGGTGAGAAAAAGGTTCCTGCTGGGTTAAAGAGAGACACATGATAGCTCATCTGGGAGCAGAGAGTCAGGTTTAATAATGTCCTTGCTAAACGCGGTTAATAATTGAGGTCAGGGCCCTGGGTGAGGGTAATAAGGGGATAGTCTCCCATGTGTGGAGTGATGGGGTAAGGACAAGCTGTTCGGACGACACAAGTGATGCTGATAGCAGAACCGTGATGGCAGCAGGTAGTTCACAAAGCACTGCTTTTTGTGTGTGAGTCTTTTATTCTAAAATGCCTGATAATTGCATGGCTTGCAGAAAAGGAGGGGGGCAGCACAAAAGCAAGCGTGCTGGCTTATCGCAGTCGAAATGCTAACTGATCAGCTAGCAGAGATCTGGTTAAGGCAACGGGCTTATCTGGCTCCATCTTGCTGATGTGGTAATGTATAGCTGGAATTAGGGACTAAAGGGCTATAAGTGTTTCCATCAGAAGGATTGGTTATATGTATCTGATTATGCATGCTGTACATCAGAGTGCCTCCCAAAACCTGGTGCGCTCATCCTGAGAGCACTCTGCTGAATACTTTCTTCTTGTTGTGCAGAAGAGAAATCAAACTATCCAACGCCCAAGAGACTAGTTGTACAAGGAATCATGGTCAAAACAGAGGTAGATTTTTAATCTAAGCAGTTCCTGTATGACATTTATGCTTACATGGTCCATGTTGCTACTGACACCGGCATATTCTCACAAAAATGTTGGGATAAGACTTCATCCCTCCTACAAGGGACAACATATGTGATGATCACATTCAAGACGTGAATGAAAAGCTGGACATGAGCCGGCCGTGTGTGCTGGCAGCCCAGAAAGCCAACCGTATCCTGGGCTGTATCCAGAGAAGTGTGGCCAGCAGGGCGAGGGGGGGGATTCTGCCCCTCTACTCTGCTCTGGTGAGACCCCACCTGGAGTGCTGCGTCCAGCTGTGGAGCCCTCAACATCAGAAGGATATAAACTGGTTGGAGCGAGTCCAGAGGAGGCCACGAAGCTGATCAGAGGGCTGGAGCACCTCTGCTATGGGGACAGGCTGAGAGAGTTGGGCTTGTTCAGCCTGGAGAAGAGAAGGCTCCGGGGAGACCTTATAGCACCTTCCAGTACCTGAAGGGGCTACAAGGGTGCTGGGGGGGACTTTTTACAAGGGTCTGTAGAGACAGGACAAGGGGTAACGGGTACAAATTGAAAGTGGGGAGGTTTAGATTGGATATCAGGAAGAAGTTCTTCCCGGAGAGGGTGGGGAGGCACTGGAACAGGTTTCCCAGAGAAGCTGTGGATGCCCCATCCCTGGAAGTGTCCAAGGCCAGGCTGGATGAGGCTTGGAGCAACCTGGTCTAGTGGAAGGTGTCCCTGCCCATGGCAGGGGGGTTGGAACTAGATGGGCTTTAAGGTCCCTTCCAACCCAAACCATTCTATGATTCTATGAAGACACCTTTTTTTGGGTTACAAAACTGAACTGTTAAGACTAGAATGAACGTTACTTTCTCATTCCATGTAGTCATCACTCTAAGAAGCCCAAGCCACCACTGTATCAAGGAGATGGCGAAGAATAGCCTTTACCCAAAACCCACAAATATATGTAACGTGTTACTCGCGTTGCATGGCCTGTATGTTGTGGCTGGGATCCTGCGTCAAGGTTGGGTGAAGGATTGGGTTTTGGCAGCTCCATGGGCTGTGTTCTGCAAGCCTGGCTTTTTCTCTGTGACAGGATTTGAGCTACAGGTCTCTGGGATGAGGCACACATCATTCCTGGCACAGCAGGGGAAAGCGAGCGCAACCCATTGCTGTTTCTTCCACCTCACGGCAAAGTTGGAGGGAGGATGGGGAAAAAACCCTCTGATTACAGCCCATGTATGTGCTTTGGCAGAGGGAACACAGCGTAATTGTGGGCCAGAATTTTGCCATTAAGTGGTAAATCCTTGAAAACCGTAATTCTGCAGACTTCAGGCAAGGGGAAGGCGTGTTTCTCTCTCACTGAGAGCTGGGAGGAATGGGAACATGTTGTTGGGGTGGGGGGGGAGGGGGAAGAGAGGCACTGTGGTGCTATATAGATCTATGTTCAGCTACAGATACTTGCATGGTTTGTGTTGCAGCCTGCCCCCCCTCCCTCCCCATGCACTTGATCAGCAAGCGCCTTTATTGCCCCTCCCATTCCCATAGGAGGAGGGAAACTACCTCTGCCTAGCGGAAAGGTCTGGGAAAAGGACGCCTCCTTCCTAGTCAATGCATTGCCTAGCACAGCATCCATAGGTTGCCTAGCACAGGCAGAGTCCTGTGACCTGCAGGGACTTCATGCCAGCAATTAATAATAAATCACCAATAGCATACAAGTTTTTGACAGACCCTTCCTTCCTTCCTTCCACAGGCTTGTACTCAAGGCATGGGGTAAGAAAAACAAAAAAAAATGGAAAGAAACAGCTTACTAAAGGGCCAGGTTGCATTAGTTTGGCAGTCTTTGCTCAAAAAAGGCCTCGTAGCACATGAAAAATTAATCAGTATGTGAAGGACTGGAACATTAGCACAAGATCTAGAAGACTGATGAAGGACTGAAAATACTGCATGAATAAGTCATTCATAGCTTATCATCCCGGTAATCATTTCCTCAGTGATAACCACTTTTTAGAAAGCATTAAACCCAACATGGCATGGGCTTAAAATTTAAGATGGATCCTGGTCACATTTTGGCTGTCCGTGAGGCTGAGTGGCAGAGGGAAGGTGGCAGGAAACGAGCCACTTCTGTGAGCTCTTTGTGCAGGGATGTGTGCTGGGCAAGTGCCCAGGGTCAGCAGCACCCAAAAGGGCATCTTTTAAGGGATGCACCTACATACCATTCCTCTCACATCTATATGCTGCAGTCGTCCTGTGTCAGTGAACTATCGGACACAGCTGGTGGCTAACGGGACCTTTCACGTCCCGCTCCCAAGCATGGGTCCCATCCCAAAAAACAGTATGTGGTCTGCAGAAAAATATTATACTGTGAGGCATAAGTTCATCTTAATCGCTGTGTTTCCTCACTTTTTAGGCTTTGTCGCCGCTGCAATGTTCTTTTAATGTTGTTATTGTTTCGTACAGATGTTAAGTGTTCTAGGAATGACGGATGGCCAGGACTCTCTGACATCTGGTTGCAAGAGCTCCGTTACGTGTACTGCTGAAGCGTTAGCCAAGGGAGGCAGTTAAGAGCCTGTGTGTACAACTAAGATGGATTTGCGGCTTCTGATCCTACGCCTGGGCGTTGTCTGTCCTCGCAGGTAGTACCCGCCCAGGTTACGCTGATGTACCCCTGCTATAACTTCTCCTGCGTTACTCCGCTGTTCCCAGAGGGGAATGCCTCCCCGCTAGTGGCGGCGGGTGCTCCCAAAAATCACAGAGTCCCAATTGTCCTCCCTGCGCGATTCGTTTGCCACATGTTTAAAAATGAATGTAGCTATGTGAATAAGAGGAAAAGTTCAGGCAGAGGAATAATTTATAATTCCCAATAATATTGCTTCTAGCTACTGCTCTATAGTGCCAGTTCCTGCCCAATGTGGTTTAAGCAGCTAACAGCTATAAAATTTGTTGACCCGAGAGGCTTAGTATCAACCATAGGTACAGTCAAAGTCAATATGGAGGCTGAAAATCCAGTGCTAATAGAAAAATAGAAGTCAATATTTAGGATGTGAGTCAGGAACTTAAAATAGGAAAGTGAAACAGATGAGGGCTGTAGCTGCAAGAGTGCTGGAGGTGAAATGTTTAGATCCAAGGACCACTGCTGATTACTATCTTCCCCTGTAACAAGGTTGCTCATTCTGCTTCAGAAATTCATTTCCAGTGGCCAGGCCACCTCCCTGACCCATATTCCTCAGACTGCCATTACGTCAGAGCCTGCCTATTTGGGGTTATAAGTGAAATCCTCTGTCTTCTGGGTGAAATCCACAGGTAATTATATGTGGGGCAAATATGGGCTGGGGCACGGAGAGGCCAGGAGAAGAGTTTGGCTTAGCTCTGTTTATACTGGAAAATCCCCTCTCTAAGGCTGTACTGTTAAGTCTTGGAGGGGAGGGTCGGGGGCACAGGGGAACTCCCCCCGCACGAGGCGGTAGCTGCCGGGAACAGGGATTTCACAGTGCGGCTCTTCCAGCTAAGCGTCAGGCGGAAAAGTAACCAGCCGTAAGTGGGGGTTTTCGTCCTGGAGAGGGGCAGGAGGAACTGAGAGCTCTTACCCACAAATGAAAATGATGTGGCCATATTTACACGGTGAGGGATGGGGAGCAATGCCTAAGCATGCCGGTGATGAATTTATATGCCCTTCAGTGAGGCGGTATTTTAATTTATACATCCTTTCCTCAGTTTGGTTGCAGTGGACCAGATCTCCAGCAGATGTGATTCTGTCTGGCTTCATTAAAATCAGCCTCTTTACTCCAGCTAGGGACCGCATCCACATCTTCTGGTGTTTAAAGAAATTGCCGGCTGCCAGGTTCTCCCATTGCACGCCCTTTCCATGGAGAGACTTGGTAGCTAAGGAGGTTTCTCAGGAGTCACACTGACATTATTTTGCTGCTGTAGGAGGACCCCATCATATCCTCCTCCGACACACGCGGTGACATTCCTTTGTTTTGGCTTAGATGTCATAACATTGTTTCCATAGACTTGCCCTGATCTTGTTGTGACAAGGTCAAGTCCCATTCAATTCAAGAGGAAAGTATTAATTCATTAAGCTCTGAGCAGTAACTTCAGGCATATGCTGCTGTCTTCATTTCTTGCATGGCTTCAGCCAACACGATTGGCTCACAGTGCAATGCTAGCTTTGATTTAAAAAAATGTATGTGCTCTAATGCAGGATTGCTGGACAAAATCTGAATTGTGCTCAAAAGTGATACCAGGAGTAGCGGGGAGCTCAGTCTGACAAGCTGTGCGCCGTACGACACAGCTGACTGGGAAAATCTGTTCTCGAAGCTATGGTTTTTTTGGTGAAAGGTAAGGTTTGCTTCAGCTAAACTACTCTATATAAATTTAAGCTTTTTATTTTAAAATCCAAATGTCCCAAACCTCGAATGTTTAAGCTGAAACAGTTTGACTGTAATACAGTTCCTGTTTCAAGCTGCCCCATCTGACTATTGTGAACCGCACCAGGTTTTAATTTAATGTAATTGCAGACGTCTGTAATTTGCTAGCGTTATTGTAATATCAATAGTGTGTGTTGTTTTTTCTGACCAAGTGCGCAGGCAATATGGCATGTCAGCACATCCTAAAATATATACATTGGGTTATGCAATGCCTGGCAGCTATTTAGCTTGGTATTTCAGGTGTAGAAACTGAGGCACATTGCAAGGAATGATTTGCTCATGATCCTAAATGCAACCTGTTGTAGAGTCAGTACGTAACTGGATCCCGGTCCGATGGGATGTTTGCCTGAACTAGAAGTAGTCCAGTCATCTTACACTCCCCTTTGCTGCAGCTTTACTTTTGAGGAGGAAGAAACAAACCGACCTCTGTTTGTCTCACCTTGGGGACCAATATTAAAATGGATACAGCACCCTGCAGCCAAGCGTCTTCGGCTGGAGAGTTCTCAGACATAAGGTATCCTTAGAGATACATTATCTATACGTAAGGGTATACATAGAGGGTTCTCCTGAGGCTGGCAGAAATCCAGGGTTTCCAATTCTCAAGAAAGCGAAAGAAACTGCATTTTCTTTCCTTTTTTAAATTTCAGGTAAAGCAGCAGCTTTCGGATCTGGCAGCTCAGTTTCCCTCCTGTAGCAATTCTACTGGGGCTGTACTTTGGTGCCTTTCTGCCTCGGAGGGAAAAGTTAATGTACTCCTGGTCCCCCGCCTGCCTTTGGCTCCTTGCTTCATCCCCGCGCAGCAGCTTCACGGCCTTTTGCCGGTGTTGCCACTGGTATTCAAGTGGCTGTGCTGTGGGTTGGGTGATGGGAACTCGCTCCTCATCCCAGCGTACTGTGGTGCTGCAGGGACCTCCTGCTAGTCCCTTGCTGGGGCACAAGGCAGAGGATACCCACCCCAGGGTCACATCATCTGCTGCTTCCAGGTCTGCCAGCAATACAGGCAGGGCTCCTTCTAAATCCTTGCTTTGCTTTTGGTCAAGCAAAAAGTGAATCAAATGCAGGACACCTCAAATGAAACTTTTGGAGGCTCCGTGAACCACCTTGTCTGATGGAACTTTGTTTCCATTGAGAGCCCTTCGTCTGGGAGCAGTTTTCATCATCATACCTCTGGGGTAGTCCCATGATTTCAGAACAGACAAGCCACGAGCCAGTTCTAAACAGAACTGCAAACAAGGTTTTGCTTGCAGACCACTGTATAAAGCACTGGGTATGTGTCAAGGGCTTTGAAGATTTTGTTTTAAATATAGTTGGGCGTTGTAAAATGTTCTTGCTACAATATAGAGATTTCCTATCATCTAGACACAAATTTAGCAGTACAGATTTTAGAGGGACAGAATGTCCCTAAACTGGCCTTATATTGTTTTACTCTGTGTAAACATGTCATGGTTTTTAAAGAACTTAGACTCTTTCAGGGACAGCAACTTGGAAGTTCTCCCCTCAGACGGTACAAAGCTTTCCGCTCTGCGCTCTGATGAGTCAGGAAATATTGGACCTTAAATTTATCACTCCTGCAAGACCGAATTAAGGAAGATTGAAATTTTGCAGAGGTGTTACCCATTGAGGAGCAAAGCTTGAATCACTGTCATCTGGGCTCATGTCTAAAGATACGTCTCCAAGGAGGTCCCAAGGAGGAATATTGACATCTGTTTCCTTACTTTGTTTGCCATAAAGAGGGTGACAAATATCTTGACCAGTGGACATGAAGAACTTTGCAAGACTGGTCTAAAAATGAGTCGCAAGACGGAACAACAGCTCCTTTATGGAACGTATGACTTCTCAGAGTAAAAGACGACAGCGTTCTTCCCTGCCATCCCAGTATAAAGAACCGTGTGCCTGGGTGTGTTAAAACACCAGCTACCTTTCCCAGATCTTCCTATCAACTCATTGTGAAAAAGGGAAGAGAAAAAATTAGAAAGTAAAATAAAATATCTCTTCCTAGGAGGCTGTTTGACACACACACACAAAATAATCTGCGGGAAGAAAAGAGGCCTCAGAGCATCTCATGCCTCTGGGAAAGCTGGAAAAAGCAAACCACAGGGCTAACCTGCTGCAGGTACATTTGACCCTTTTGCCCAAGCTGTATTGCACTAATATGTCTCAAGGAGGATGGGCTGTTAAATGATTCAAGCTGGGTAAGATTTGCTGCAATGGAAAATGTGTATGCTGCTATGCCTCTTTAGTTGAGAAGCCATTTTCAAACGTGGATTTGCAAATCGTTGTTGCAAACTGGACTGTTAATCCAAGAGTAGAAAATGCAAGGGGGGTTGGAAATGCATTTTAATTTGTCACACTTCTAAATAATTTATTGTACATCTCAATATATTGAAATTAAAACCTGAAGTATGACATACAGTAAATAATTCAGAACGGCTCTTTCATCAAGTGTGAGCTAGGTTACTGATACTTCATTTTAGTGAGGTAGACATCAATGTCAGCTCCTGCTGGGGATCTCTCAGCTGACTAATTTTGCTTGCGTTGGTACCCGTGAAATCCTCCTTTAGGCAGTTCAGAAACTCCTCGTGCTTAGTACTCATTCAGTTCTAATAAAGTGACTGTAAGGGAGGCTTCCTGAAGCCAGAGAAGCGGAGGCAAAGGACTTCATCCAAGGGTGTAGCCTCACAGACACTTCAGGAGCAGCCAAACTTCCTTGAGGATAAGGCTTGATCCAAACCCGATCGTCTCCACTACACACCTCAGATGCCCAAGAAGCCTGTGTACAGCAGCAACAGAAGCGAGCGCAGGAGTGGGGTGTTCTTTGCAGATGGATGGCACGTGCTTTCCCATTGGCAAAAACAAATACATGCATTACTGCAAAAGTGGTGTTTTTATTTGAGATTGAAATCTTAACGACCAATTAGTATCTCATTAGGATTCTATTTATATATAACTAATGAAAATGATGAGGAATGAAAACCGTTGAGGCTCCCCAGCACAGTCAATTGAGTTTAACTGTGGTGAAGCATACAGCCAACTGCCTTCAGAGCCTCCTTTTTACCTGGATCATGGAGAGAACAAAAAGACACAACCCACAAGCTGAAAGGGACCTTCCTGAGCCATGGCTGGAGAGCGTGACTTAACCCTCCCCCTGCCTCAGGGGTCATGGGCTTTCCATTTCACACACATTCTATTTAGGGTACTGTTTTCTTTGGGGGAAAAAATGCACGGGTTTCTTAATCTTTTTATTTTTAAATCTCAAAACAAAAGAAGAGGGGTCATCGGACCTGTTTGAAATCTGTGGATTGGTCCTGTTTGGCCTAGTCATCCTAGGTTATCCAGAGTTTACTGCGGGACAGTGTGAATTTGGCACTCTGAAGTTTTGAAAAATATTCTCTTTACGAAGTTAAAGAGTGTCTGTAGCGAAAGATGGTATTTAGAGAGGGGTCCAGTACACCAGACCCCTTGGTGCTGCTCCTAGGCTTCAAACTACAGGGCTTACAAAGACCTGGAGGGCACTGGCTCAGTCCTTGGGAGGTGGGAAGAAGCCAGTTATTTTTGATTTGGAGGGGTTTTAGCAGTTCTGGTCTCACGGAACTGCAGCTCGTGTTTGTAAGTAGCAGAACAGCAAGGGGATGGAGCCCCAGTGTCCCACGGCAGAGGGAAATCAACCAACGGGAGCTGTGATCTGTTGTTCCTGGTTTCCACTGCCAGATCAGGAGTTAATCTGATCGGGGCCCAAGCCTCGCAGCTACCTCCGTGCGCGTTCACCAGAAGGCTCTACAGAACAAGCCGTGACCCAGACTAGACTGACGTGTAGCACCGTGTTCCTGGCAGAGGATAGAAACGCCGCACCCAAGTTCATTCCCACAGCCTCGGGAAGCAGCTGCCTGAGGAAGATGGGGCTGGGGTTGGAAGTGGCCAGAGCGGAGCTTAGGGTGGCTGCGCCTACCTGCCTTGGCACCCGGGTGCTCCTCTGCTTTCTTGGGAGAACTGCTTTTGGGGCAAAGAGAGTCTTTTAAGGGCCAGAGAAAGGAGGCACTTGTTTCTCATCAAACCCAAATATTGATGTTTTCTGCCTCTTAAAACTTTCGTTCTTGAACTGTTGTTGAGGAAAAGTATTTACACGCCTAGAAGAAAACCTGAAACTAGAGCGCCTGTGGGAATGATGGGAGATTGTCTTTAAGGAAAAGATACTGGGTTTTTGTTATGTTTTATCAGGGTCTAGTCC
>NW_010229375.1:79622-91769 GCF_000690775.1 Eurypyga helias
TTTTAACGACTGTTTTGGGGATGGGCTAGGTCTTCAGCTTTGAGTCAGCACAGGTTCAGCTGAGCTGTATGAGTTCACTAGACTTAGACTTTGTATTCCTCTCCAAGACTCAGGAACACTAAAAAGCTGCAAACCAAAGTTAAGCTAAATCAGTGTCCTGTGTTATACTGATACATATTCAGACCCGAAAGAAACAATATGAAGCTATATAAAAACCTGAGTCTGTATTTATGATCTGATTGTAAGGCTCGGCAAATTGCGCGCTAGAGATTAAACCGTTTGTAGAGACATCGGGGACCTTTTGTAGACCTTCGGGTGGGCACAGGAAATGGAGTCTCTAATGATGACATCTGGGCAATAAAAAGAAGAAACAAACGTATTAAAATCAGAAACAGCCCATGTTCTTTCCCTCACTAATAACTCCTTGGTCACTCATGGCCTTCTCGGGAGATACCTTGCTGAAGGTAAACATTTGTAGCGTGAGACAGGTAATACAGCGGGTGATGACACTCCACTCTGAGACACCTGCAGGAGGTATGTGTGCGTGGCTGATGCTCACAGAGTGTGGAAATACTGTCTTATCGCATCCTTTTCTTTTTGCATCCATACGTCCATGGACGGAAGATGTTCCTCACAGCGTGGAAGCTGGGCAGTGGCTTCGGCCCCCTCCATCACTGGTTAGGGAATTGTTTCAAGCTACGCTTCAGCACACAGCACAGCAGGAAAGGTGTGCAAAGGCCTGGGATTTAACTCCGGATTGGGATGGTAAATCTCAGTGTTAAGGGGCACCTGAGCACCTTCTGCTCTGGAGTAGGTCTTGGTGCCTCCGAGGAAGTGCCTTCATCTGCACAGGAAACAGTTTTCTCTCTGGTTGACTAATTCCACTGCTGCAGGGATCCAGCTGGCACTGCACTGAAACTTTTGCTTTACATGCTCCAGCGTTTGCTCTCACAGCTGCTGCCACAGGAGAAGACACTTTGCCCTCGTCTGCAAGGAGGGTTTCAGTCAGATTAATAAATGTGTGCTTTCCTGGCTTTCCCCTCTTTGCCACTTACTTTAATGTTGCTGTGGAAGCTCTTCATTCTCCCACTGTTGCTGATCCTGTTGGTGCAGATCACATGGGCAGCATTCCTAGGGAGACTGGGTCACCCAGGAAATCAGCTTGGGAAAATCGCTCCTCTTTTTTCATACATCCTTGTTCCACCTCCCCCTGTCTTCATGTGTGTGCGTCTCTCTCTCACACTTAAAAAAAAAAAAAAAAGAGGGGGAAAAAAGAGACAAAAAAGCTTTGAAGGCTTAAACCTCAGATGTGAGCTTACTTGAGCTTTCATTTCTTTACTTCTTTTTCTTTTTTATCCAGAAAAGCCTGTGTTCCCTCAGAATGGCAATTACTTGAATCTAATTGGAACCATTTTATGTAGCTCCAGCCTCATTGCTTGATCTCAGTAATAAATGAACTTACAAAATGTTTTTGTTACTGAAGGAATTGTAGTTGGGCAGGCCAGATCATCAATCATGATTTCCTTTTGTAGGCTTAATATGAACCTCACTTGATTTTGAACAAAACAGCATTAGCTGAAAAGTTAGCTACTGTACCCTCAGCTATGGCAGGGAAGGGAATGTGGCTCCTACAGATTTTTAAATCCTGGTTTGCAGGTTAAAGATTTTAACTGAGCTTTAATTATTAACTGAATTTACATTTAATTTAAATGTAAAGGGAAAGAATGTATTTGTGATGTAGAAGTTCCAACAGAGATAAGGACCCCACTACACTGCGGTGTTGTGCACCCACTCAAAGAAGGGATTACTTTTCAGGCAGCCCAGCTCCTTGAACCTCTTTACTGCAGGAGCACTAGTTCTGGCAGAAGAGATGGAGTAGGACTGGGTGGCTGGGGCTGGGACAGAGGTATCCGAAGGGAGGGATGGTGGCAGCCTGCGCCGTGATCAGCTGAGTTCTTTGGGACTGTGTTCTTGGCAGCCAGACTTAAGTGGAGACCACTGATATCTTCTGGCCAGCTTATGGCTTGGTAGTGAAGGGATAAAACTTGAAGTGATTGTCTTCAGGGGACAGATTGCTTCAGGGGGCGGGATTTGGGACCATGCGTTTGCCTGGTGAACTGAGTAAAACCATATTCACTCCCACCACTGAGATGTTTTTAAAAAAAAAAAAAAAGACCCTGAGATAAAAACCTGCCCAAAGAGGTGGTGGTCCCACATCCTCAACTGGCAGCAGCGCCTTCTCCCAAACCAGCTGCTCATCCCTGCTCCTTTCCTCCTCCCCAGAGCTGCTCCTCCCCTTTTACCGGCCAGCAGAACAGCACGTACATTGCTCCCTAACCTGATCCTGAGATAGCTTAAATGCATGGAGAAATTTTATCCTAACTTGGAGCATCTGGGGAGACCTGAGTTAGGGAGTGGTTATGTATGTGAAGCGGAGGAGGCACTAGCTCTCAGTAGGGATGGCGGGGGGCAAGGTGATCCCTTTCCCTGCTCCCTGCCACCAGAACAGGGTTTATGGCTGCAGCGTGACACCCTGATAAAGAGGTGGCTAGTCACAAGTTGGGTGCCAGTTCGAATGACCTTCGAACGATGCAAAGCTGCGCTGTGGTACGTGCCGTTAAGTGTGCCAGTGCTCCATCAGTCCTGGCAAGCCTGCGCGCAATTCACGGCAAATATCCTTTGCCATGAGCACAGGCCATGGCTCCAGCGGAGTCCTCAGGAGTCCGCACAGCAGCTCAGCAGCACCCTGGGATCCCACTCCGTTTCGGTCTGGGCCTGCCCCAGAGCTGCTCTCTGGATCACTGCAACCCTGCTTTCAAGTGGTTTCCCCTCTAGGCTGCTTTAAGCGCTGTCTTATCAACAACTTCTCTGTAGATAAAAGGTGCGTTCGGTTCAACGAGTGTACGAAGTCGGTTGCTGGCAGAAGTGATGACAGTGTTATCTAGGTCCTGCATCCTCCCCTGGTACCTGGGCAGGCAGAGGTAGGCATGGCCTGGGGCTACGTCTGCCTGGGTAGAGAAAGCAGTGCCTGGGAATACTTTTGGGCCCAGCCAAAAGCCGGTGACTGGTTGTACTGTCAGGACACCTCCGGTATGCTCTTGGGCCAGGCCACGAAGCTCTCTCCCAAACGGTTTCTAGCCATGGTTTGTTGTAATGTTCCCGGGACCATGCCCAGGCAGCAGTTTGCATGCAGCCACCCCAGTGCGGAAGCTAGCAGCGAAGAAGGCTTTTCCATGCCAGCTGGCCTCTGTGCCCAGGAATGTTCCCAGGCGCACTTCATTTACTAGTAGAGATGTAGCCTTAGAGGAAGAGATACAAACAGGGCTGTGGGTCTAGCTTGCTCACATGGAATTTTGCCCTGGGCTTTGGAAGAAGAGGATTTTGCTTCTCTGGAAATGCAGCGGTCCCAGGAGGAACACGGAGCGATGTGCTGTTGGAAAGGAAGGGAAGGACATGAGAGTATACGATCCGGTTTTGGTCAGGTCTTTGAGCTTGGGCAGTGATATGACAGGTCTCTTTGGTATTGCTGGACCTGGATTTCTAGTGAACAGCCTAAGGTGGGTGCCAGTCATGCCTTCAGCACAAGTGAAGGGGAGTTGCAGTTTCGATGGACGGGAGAAACCGGAGGCACTCCACCCTGAAGCCCTGTTTCTGGCCTGAAAGTCTTGCCTTGCGTTGGCTTTGCAAGCCCAGCACGGCGACCAAAGCCTTCTGAGCTGCAGGTGCTGACTTCCAAATGAAGAATTGGAAGAAGAAGAAGAAGAAGCTGCAAGAATTGGGCTTGTTCAGTCTGGAGAAGAGGAGGCTCTGAGGAGACCTCATTGCAGCTTTCCAGTATCTGAAGGGGACCTACAAGGGTGCTGGGAGAGGACTTTTTACAAGAGCCTGTAGTGATAGGACAAGGGGAAATGGGTACAAATTGAAATCAGGGAGGTTTAGATTAGATATCAGGAAGAAGTTGTTCACGGAGAGGGTGGTGAGGCACTGGAACAGGTTCCCCAGAGAAGCTGTGGATGCCCCATCCCTGGATGTCTTCAAGGCCAGGCTGGATGTGGCTTTGAGCAACCTGGTCTAGTGGAAGGTGTCCCTGCCCATGGCAGGGGGGTTGGAACTAGATGATCTTTAAGGTCCCTTCCAACCCAAACCCTTCTATGATTCTATGATTCTATGTTACACACCACTGGCCTTGTAAGGGAGAGATATTCTCCTCCCCAGAGTTACTTTGGTGTTTCATTTTCCCCCTTGAGATGGGATCTGATGATGAGGTTCCTTCTGGTTTTAGGATGTGAAATATTACAATTAAGAGAAAAGCTCTAAAGCCTCCTCATTTGGGTGGGTTATTGAGCCTTCCCTGGTTTTATTACATCGTTTATATCAAAGCAGTGGTCTTACAAACCCCTTTGTCAGTAGCAGGGCTAATGAAGGGATTGCCAGGAGCAGTTACACCCTTCTTGAGGGACACTGAAAAATACTACTTCTCTGAACACAATGGGGATATTCCTTCTGCTAATCTGCTGCTCTGCTTAAAAATGTAAAATTGAGATGGTGGCCATGCGGCAGCTCAGGAGCCTCCTTTCCACATGGGGTTTTGGGAAAGCCACAGAGCAGATCAAAAGCCAAAGAGACGGGCTTTAGAGCCTGAAGCTAAGTGGTGCAATAGCTGATACCCCCCGGGCTGGGACTGACATCAGCAGCATCTGTTTGAGCGACTGAGGTGGCTGGTACACATCGTTTGCCTGCAGAATGGATAAATCAGACAGATTAACACACCAGGACAACTTCTCATGAGCCAACTCATCAGTGGGGTCTTCAGTTCCTGCCTTTTCATATTGCTTTGGGGTTAGTGGCAAAAGCAACCAGTTCTTGTAGCGAGTCTACACAGGCACACATACCAGCTCGTCGCAGCAGTACGGCTGAGATGTGCAGCCGTTAAAATTCCCATGCCCACAGCAGGCCGGCACAGGGCCCACCGCCTGCTGTGCCCACGCTGCATGGGAGCTACCCTAGCTCTCCGTTATCGTGGGGAGTTTCAACCCAAGAACCTACAAGGCTTGTGAAATAGGGGAGAAATGCTTCTAATAGAAGCCATCATCCTGATCCAGTGCAGAGAAACTTTGTATTGCTAATGAAATTAGAATTCATTATTTCTAATGAAAGCAAACATGTAAAATATGTGTACAGCTGCCTGGACACACATGGCAATGTGGTGCAAATGGCATTCAGTCAGGCTAGCTGTGAAATCGCTTTGACTTAAGGGAAATAAACCTTTGCTTTATCATACACGTACATTTTCTTTTGGAGAGTTTGCAGAAATGCTTTTTCACAGTTTTGGCCTGGGTAAATCCAGCTTGTTTTATCAGAATGTGTCCAGTATTGGGAGGGAAGGAAAGAGGGAGAGAGGGAGGGAGGGAGGAAGGAAGGGAGGAAGGAAGGAAGGAAGGGAGGGAGGGAGGAAGGAAGGAAGGAAGAGATATTTACATGTTGTAACAGTGGTGTCTTTTTTTTAATCTGTCAAAGTTCCTTAATATTGTCTGACATTTTAGAAGTTGCTTAGGAAAAAAACCCAAACAAACCCAGATACAAAACAGTCTACATTTTATTAAATTTATTTTGTAAGGAAACTATTTTCCCACCAGCTGCAGAAATGAATGTCACATTTGATTGCACAACTCAGAATTTCAGTTTTCCACTGGTATGGAGAGAGTGGCCCTGATTTTTCAAGGATTTATTCATTATAAACTTAATGTTTAGGTCCTCATGGTTCTTCCTCGGCTATGTGAGCATCTGAACCAGGACTTACAGAATCCATGCAGTCTGTTTAAAATTATTTGAGGTAGTGGTTCTGGGCTTGCGTTGATCTTGCTTCTTCCTTGATTCATGCACTGCCTGCTGTTTCTGCTAAACAAAGAGGGGCAGGAGAAATTTTGGGGCAGTTCCTTTTTCTTTTTCAATACCCAGTGGCTGTCAGGGCTGTACAGAGGGGCTTGGGACGTGCACAAGGGAGCAGAGAGTAAGTGAGAAGGTCACAGGTGCAAAATAAATGGAGTTTATTCTGTGTTTCCTCAGCATGTTTGTTTGTTTACTATATTTATTTGAAAGGAGTTTATTCCATGGCTGACTAAAGGAATGTATTCAATGCTTAGTATACCCGTGTTAGGTGGATGTGAATGTTTACTGGTTCTACACATGTGAATATTGTATAGGAAACAGAAAGTGTAAGAAAGGGCAAACCTCCTACAGTAATACAATGCCAGGGTTGTGTAAGTCCAGTTAGAGAATGTAGAATTGATGGGAATAGTGGAATTAGTAATTGGACAGTGCTGCCCCTCATCAATGGTTCATGATAGTGCTTTTTCAGCCTAATCCTGAACGGGCTGAAGGACACGCTTAGTTTTACAAGCACATAAACTGTCATTGCGAATTTCAGAAAAAGGCAGGAAGCCGTGGTGTGGCGAGGGAAGGCAGTTAAGGCTATTAAGGAATATAAGGCTTGGCCCAGGCTGTCCCCAGGTGCTAAGCAGGTTGGCTGTACAACACCCATCCTGCAGTGGGGCCTGAAGACAAGCAAATGGAGGAGGTGATGGAACAGCAGGCAAGGGAATTCACTGCACACCTCTGCTGAGGTGACTGATCCGGTTTGGGATCAGATCCATGTGGCGATACCCTGACCGGTGTCTCTATCGTCCGGCCCGAGGTTGTAAAAAACCCTCTCTCCTCGGCGTGGATTGACTCTTACAAGATCCGAGCTTTACTCCGTGGCTGAATGAGATGATTATATTCCTGCTAGGATTTATGGGTTGCAGTAAGAACCGTGGACAAGGCACTGCAGGAATTCGTCAGGAAGCTATTGGGTAATAGGTTTGGTATTGGGCTTTTCAAAAACGTCTACATGAGCTGAGGACTTAACGTCTCACTGAAGTTTTGGGAGTTTAACCCAAAACCTGTGTCTAACCTGATTATGCATCATCGAAAATCTCAGTGTGACCTATATAGATCTTTGGGCCCCTGTATACCTCTTAGAAAAACAGCCTTTCGCCGTGCTTTGCCCCTTTTCCCCCTCTGTAAAAAGGAGCTAGTAGTTCTTCCTCCTCTTGGAGAGGAATGGGGAGGCTGAATACTATGACTGGGGCTACAGATGTTCCAGGGACAAACGACACCTTGGAGCAGTTCAATGTTTGCTGCTAATAATTCGTTTCTGCAATTTAGTGCTTTCTGGAACACAGCAGAGGGAATGCTGCAGCGCTGGAGCAGACAAAAGCCTGGGAACGGTCAAAGGATGTTGCTCTCCTAAGAGCCCTCCCGGGCAGTAAATGTGTTAGCACACAAGCAGATAAGCTACCAAAGAAAAGTGACGGGGCGGTGGTTGAACAGAGACCTGTGCCCATCAGCGCTTCTCCAGACGCTGGGCAGAGCTGGGAACAAGGGACGGGATTGAAAGCCACTTGCAAATAGCTTTACTCCCAGTGTGAAGCAGGTGCAGCAGCTGATTGCTCGTGCCGAGCGCATGCCACCGCGCAGGCACAAAGCTTTACTATTACTTTCTGTAGTTCTGTCTAGTTTTAAGAGGATATGTGAAAACTGGAATGATAATGACCTGAGCAAACGTGACTTTACACCAGAAAATAAAATTGCAGGCATTCATTATCAAAGGCACAGTGGCAAAGAAGTGTTAGAGAACAAGAATGCCTGATGATGCAATGTTTTTCATCCCGCGACGGAGCACAGAAAACCTTTTCATATGCCCTAAATCTGCAGCTACAATAAAGCCTTCATACAGACAATCTGCTTAAACAGAACGTCATGCTTGCCTTTATTTTATTTTAATTGCAAAACATTATCCAGTTTCACTGCTAAAATATGCACTTCTTAAGGCAATATGCGTAACTTCGTATTATCCTCCATTTTACTTGACGTCAATATCTCTGCAGTGATGAAATTATAAGCTCCTGAAGTGGACCATCTATGACGCAGACGTTTCTCTTTTATGTGGGGGAACACCCTCACCTCATTGTCTTCCTAACAAGACTTACATAATTAAAAAATCCCTCTTTGCTCCGAATGTTCTGACTGGAATAGTCAGCATCCCTGTCTCTTCATCACTTCAACACGTGGGCCTGTACCACTGACACCAGTAGGAATTTTGCCGCGTTTTTTAAGGCAAGGTTGAGCCCTGGGATTCCAGATACTTGACATTACTATTGGCATCGACCCAGTATTTAGCGCCAAAGAACAGTGATGCCTAACTCTTAGTGCTTTTACTAGCAGGTCTCGCAGGGATTTAAAAGTGGGGGTCAGCATCATCATCCCCATTTCAACAGAGAGAAAACCGAGGCCCAAAAGGAAGAAAAAGGGCACTTGTAGTGCTGGGAAGAGACCGAGGTCTCCTGAATCTTAGTCTGTTCACCGTCTACTGAATCTCCCTAGCCTGACAGTTTGTGGCTATTCATACTGCATGTAATTAAATGTACATTAACGATGGCAGTGCCTAGGAATCTTTCCAGTGATGGCTCGGTTGTTCTCCAGGCTGTACAGAGGCATTACGGCATTTTTAGACTTTTTAATAATAAATGCCACAGGTCAATACTGGATTTTGAAATTTTGCAAGTTTGTAGCATCAAGGGAAAAACAGAAAAAAAAAAAAAAGAGGTTATCACGTTCCCATCCCTTTTTTCTCTTTTCCCAGCACTTGGATTACAAATTGTAGGGATTTGTCATACCATATAAAAGTTGCCCAGCATTGTGAACAGATTACTGCAGCCTGTATTTGCAGAAATATCATTGTTAGGAGCAAGTGCTGTCGTTCACTAGCAATGGAGACATACTGGAAATGTAGAGAATACTGGGTCTGAGTTGTATTTCTTCATAAATTCCCATTTCCCTGCCACTATGATGGAAGGAAAGCTGAGATTTGATGAATGAAATTGAGACTCAGTGAAGCAGAGCAACAGCTTTGAAGAGCTGCCAGATTTCAGCAAAGGTGAATGAGAAAGAAACAGACATTTCTGAATAAACCGCCTTTCCCCTCGTCAAAAACAAATCACCGTCTTGTAAATTATCTTCTCGCGTGAGAATCCATCCTTCATGGAACAGGAGACAGGCTGCGCAGCAGAGGCGATCGATAGATGTTAAAAGACACACCACCAAAAGGCAAATAACGTCTTCAGAAAACAGCGTTAAGCAATGTTTCAAAGAACGGCCACACATCATATTCACACAGACGCCAACAGGAAGCACAGTTCAGGAACAGAAAAGCTTTCAGATAATCTCCACCCGTTACGAAGCCAAAACCCCAACATCACTAACACATCTTAACTCATTTCCAGAAGTCGTCCCTCCAGCACTCGATGCCGTCCCGTGTGTATGTTTCATGCTCCCGCACAGATTTTTATCAAGAGGTTTATTCACTAAAATGTGCAAAATCTATAAAAAAAGCTCAGTGCTATTAATATTTCACGTCTCACGTACTTATCATATCCAGGGGACAGTGGTCTGAAGTGGGAATTTTCAAAAATGCTCAGCATTGGTCTAACTGGTCGGCTGAAGTGAGTAATAAAACTGTTGACTCTCGACGTGTATAGAGTGATGCGAACGCTTCTGCAGACCCACGCCTCTAGCTAGACAGAAATTAGGTCATTTGGTGAAGGGTTACGAGTTACGGCCAGAGGCCATACTGAGCATTTCTCATTGAGGTCTTCCAGCTGAAGTCTTCTGCCCGTGGCCACCAACAAGGACAGCTGCAGCACAACCAGGTTGGAAAAGATGACGCTACATGGTGGCAGTACATCAACGTGATTTGGCATTTGTAAGAAGAAAATGCTGGGGGTGAAAAAAGATTTTCTTCTTTCCCCCTCTAGTCTTGAAAAAAAGACTCGCCGCATTGTAAAACCTCTTATTTGGACATTTTTCTATCATTCTACTAAGAAAATCCAACCATACCTGAAGTTGAGATCTATCAGCTGTGTTTGGGTCCTGGAAAGGAACACCTGGATCTAAGACTTTAGCAGCAGGTGCCGCTAGCTGAGTATTTACCGGCTCAACACCTCTCCAAGAAAACACTAAACAAAAACAAACAAACAAAAAGAAACCACAAGAAAAAAAAAAAAGAAAAGAGAGTGCACATGGGAAAGAAGAAAGAAATTCATCAGCTCAGTCAACTCCACAAAGTTCAGGAGCAGGGAAATGAAGTTTCACAAAGGAGATTAACAAATACGCGCGGTCAGGTTTCCTAAGACCCCACGCCTGTACCAGATCGTTTCAGCATAAATGGTGGGTTCTCTCCCTGGCAGGAGGTTAGCTGAAGAGCAAGCTGAAAAGTAGCTCTGTGAAATGGAATGAGGTGGTGGGAGCGCACCGCGATGGGGCTGGATCTTTGGCTAACTCGTTTAGCTCAACTCCTCAGGTGCACGGCTGCCCAGCTGTCGGGGTGGGACGGAGACAAGGGCATTACGCCTGATGCAGAGGCTCATTTGGGGGGCTGGAAGTCTGGGTGGGCACGTCCGGGCGTGTTTGACCTCCACAGACCATGAGCTGCGTTCATTAAGCCTAAATACACCTGTCCCAAGCGCTCTGTGCTGTGATAAAGATGCTTCTCGGCTTCTGACGTCGGGTGTGCTGATGCTAAAGATGCAGCGTCCGACCCCAGTGGGCTCTGCGCAGGGCTGTTCCCTTGGTGGTTGTGCCGATGAGGCACGAACCATAACCAGACCTTCATGGGTGACCCTTTGAGGGCCTTATTCCCCATAGTCACCGAGGGCACTGGCCAAAAGGGAGCTGGATCTGCCCAGGTGAGAAATCTTGATGCGGGGAAGGTGCTGGGGCAGGGACGAGGTGCTGGTGCGGGTGCCCGTGCGTTCAGGGAACGTGCTGTAAGTGCTTCGGTGTTGTCTTTTGGGACCTCATGAAAACAGATGGGAAAGCAGAGTCACTGCCCCAGCAACACCTGATCTAAACAGACTGAGAGATGACAAACTGGAAGAGGAAACATCTTTTATGGCCAAGAGAACGGAAGACTCAGAGAGCCTACTTGTATTTAAAATCAGAGAGGGGCAAACCTACAAGACCCTCTCGATACCAGGGTTTATGCAGGCCTTCAGGACAACTGCAGACACATTTCTCCCTTACAAGGCTCATCATCCTAATATAGAAAGCTCCTGTAGATAAGGCGAAGCTGGGCATACAGTACAGCCTATGCTCCAGGCACAGGGAGTAAGTGTTGAGGCAAGAAATGACTTTTTCCTGGCATGACCCACTGCAGATTGAACTGGAATGGCAATTAGAAGTTGAAGTGCTCATTTAATGTCAGTGATGTGTAAACTACGTTGCCATTGTTATTTTAGTGCCGATTTACATAATTGGCGTACCCTGAAGTCACGCTGCACACACTTTCAGTTCATGCTAAAGACTTGCAGGAAGTCATAAAATTAAACATTATCTGCGCTGGAATGCAACGGAAAGGTAACTAAACTTTTGAAGGGTTTCACCTTGCTCCGTGTCGCCTCTCCCGCCAGTGTGCGTGCTGGGGAGAGAAAAACCAGGTTACCAAGGGAGCTGCTGGTGTGGAGGAGCTTTACCAGCTCTTTAATTACACCGGCGTAGTTCTGAGGTGGTTTGTTACACCGGTACGGAACTCCCCGTGTGAGCACCTCATCCTGCAGCGATGTTTCGCCGGTGTAGCTGCGGCCACTCCGGCGGGATGGGAAAGTCAAGGTGAGGTCTACGGGAGGAATCGTTCCAGTCCAGATGTGCCGAATTCCTGCCTCAAATCGGCGATTTTCCTGCGCTGAAGGGTTGTAAGATGGAGGGAAAAGGCCGCTCCCAAAGGAGGAGCTGGTAATGGAGCTGTCCCAGTTGTTATGGCTTTAAATCCTCCTCCGCAGTAATTCCAGGTGTCCAAGGCTGTCTGTGTCTTTTGCAAATGAAGCCCCCGAGAGGTATTGGGAAGAGGAGGTGCAGCGCGGGACGCTCACCTTGCCGGGAAGCTCCGGGACTCCGGCTAACGACCGCGTGCCGACGGCTTCGGCTCTGACGAGGACCCGAAATCGCTACGTATCACGTACCTGCGGCAGGAGCGCCAGGCCCTACCGCAGAGCCCGAGCGGAGAAACAGGAGACGGGGCGACGGGTGCATCCCTACCCGCGAGTCACTAAA
>NW_010229376.1:0-260 GCF_000690775.1 Eurypyga helias
CCCCCCGAATCCTCCCGGCAACTGCTCCGAACTGCTCCATGGGGCCGGAGAGCGGCCGTGTCCCCCCCGGCCGGAAGCGGGAATGCCACCAGCTCCGCAGCCAGACGGTGCGGCCCATGGAAACCAGGATCCCTCTGGGAGACACAGGCCCTCTGGAAACCAGGAGCCCTCTGGGAGCCACGATCCCTCTGGAAACCAGGATCCCTCTGGGAGACACAGGCCCTCTGGAAACCAGGAGCCCTCTGGGAGCCACGATCCCT
>NW_010229377.1:0-1520 GCF_000690775.1 Eurypyga helias
GGAGGGGGATTTTTGAGAGTGGCTTAATGGTATTTTTCTTGCCGGAGTTAAACCACAATAGCATTTTACCCAACAGTTACTAGAAAGCTGAACGTGGGTCTGATGCCATTTCTCTTGTTGCTTGGAGCAATTCAGTGGTGCACAGCCTTGATAGACACAATTGTATCCAGGAGACAGTGTCCATTCACAGGTACTGTCTCCTACAGGCACCCCTCCCCCATTGTTTTTATTTAGGCAACGAATACCTTTCCTTGGAAAGCAGAGTTGCCATGGACTCCCTTCCTCAGTCCAAAAACCAGTTCTGTTATGGACTGTACTTAAGTTACTAACCCACCATTTAGGCTGAATAGGCTGGGCTACCCATGGCCAATTTTCAGAATTTCCTGGACTTCCATACACCCAGCAGTTGGTCAAATTAAAATTTTTGGCAATTTCTTCCCCTAAGGTTAAGAATAGATTTTCCTAGGTCAGATTCTGCCCTTGTCAAGTGCATAAAATTATTAGTATAACTCCCAAAGGCAGCATCTTTCACCACCCAGTGTCAAAGTCACCTCTCCCCAGTTTTATAGACCGACCATTAGTTCTTCACTTGTGAGTACATCCTCAGAGCTTCTTCCGAGCACAACATGCAAGTTACTGATTCAACTAGTCCTTGTGGAGGGTCAGTTTCAGCCTCCCTTCACATTTCTCCAGCTCAGAGGTCCATGTGTTGGGGGCCTTAAAAACTTTGATTTGGGTATGGTGAGTCCATCCGTGTTCAGCTATCTTGACTGCTGTTTCAGTTGTCAACAGGACTTGGTAGGGCCCTTGCCACCTCACCACTGATGGAGCTTCCTCCCAATCCTTAATGAGGACCCAGTCTCCAGGTTGAACATTATGGACTGGGAAATCCAGGGGAAGAGTTTGTGCCAGCTGAGCTTCCTGTCAGAGAGATTTTAAAAGAAACAGTATTCTGGCCACATATTGTTTTAGGTACACATCAATTATTTCTACCTCTCTGCTGGGTTGAGAATCAATGGGGTAGGGTAGTCCATACATCAACTCGAAGGGGGACAGCTTAATGCCCCCTCTAGGCCTTGCCTTTATTCTGGCCAGAGCTAGGGGCAACAGTCGTGTCCATTGCATTTTAGTTTCCAAGACTGATTTCAAAAGATGTTTCTTAATTTCTCCATTCATCTTTTCTACTTGTCCTGAGCTTTGAGGGTGCCAGGGGGTGTGTAGTTTCCATTGCACTCCCAAAGCTGTCATGACCCCTTGAAGAATCTTTCCCATAAAGTGGGTTCCTCTATCAGAATCTATAGTTTCTATTATTCCATACCGTGGGATTATTTGTTCTAAAAATATTTTAATCACTGATCCAGTAGTTGCTGAAGCAACAGGAAATGCTTCCGGCCATCCTGTTAGCTGACATACCAAAAGATGTTTAAGCCTCCCCACTCGGGGCATTTCAGTAAAATCCACCAGCCATCTCTGAAACCGGCGCACGGTCCAAGGCCGCCCTCCTCTGGCGACTTCTTTTG
>NW_010229378.1:0-1263 GCF_000690775.1 Eurypyga helias
CCGGGGGGCAGGCGGGCTGGAGGGCCCCCGCAGGGTTTTACGACGTGTTCCCCATCAACTCATCCCTGTGAGCCGGGTGGAACTACTTCACACCGCATCCCTGGTCCGACACTCGCTCCTCCTCCCCCAGTCGGCCCCCTGGGCGCAGGGAAGCAGCGCCTTCGTTCCAGTGCTGGGTTCCTGCTGGACTCCCCTAAAGAGGTTATTTTTACCCTTTTTGGGCTGTGTCTTTTGGATAGTGTTTAGTAGTATCCAGATTATAAGCACATTTTCAATGACGTGTATTAACGAGGCACCTTTTATTTGTATTAATCACGTTTGATAGACAATTTGGTGCCTGCAGTTCTCTGTAACTTGTAAGTGTCTCACTTTGGGTGTATAAATTGTTAACCCTTTCCAACTCGCTAAATAAACAAGATGCTTAGGATAGAAAATTAGCAGCTTAATTTACAGTACACTTAGGCCACTGGAAGTGCCCTCGTCTGTCGTAGCTGCGGGGGCGTTTGCTTCCCGAAGCCGAAACCTGAGCATGACCAGCCACGTTTCCTGGGCAGCAGAGGCCGTTTTGCATGGCAGCTCGTGCGCTACCCGAACGCATGCCCCTCGAACTATGCAACGTCTCGCAACCCTCGGCCGTGCTGCCGGTACCCGAAGCCGCTGGGCGGGCTCCGGAGCCGCGTGTTGAGTCAGCGCCTCGTCCTCGGCGCAGCACGCAGGAGCGTGCCCCTGGCTTCCTGCTTTGTTTGCACATCCTCGCTTCTTTCCTTTGCGGAATTCTGCGTTACTGACAAGGCTGGAGCGTAGCGTAACCTCAGAGGGATCCGAAATGTTGGAACGAGAACAAGCCGGTGGTCTGTGTTGTCTTGTTTTTCCTTTTTCGTTGGGCAGGGAAAGGCTGAGCAGTGTGTGTGTGTGTAGCTGCCCTTCCCGTGTGACTGACGACAGCTCTGCGCTGGGAGAAGCGGCGGTTGCCTGTAGCCCTACGCGCGCTGAAAGCGGCTCTGTGGAGTTCCCATGCCAAGGGAGCTGTTCCCAGCTGGTGCTGTGCTGCCCGCACTGGTAAGGGGGCTTCTGCCCACCTCCCCAGAGGAGCGGTGCCGGCCCCGGCTGCCAGCAGCGTGGCTGTGCTTCCCGCTCCAAACCGCGGTGGCGTTTGAGCCGTGCCATCCGCAAGCCCGGATCCCGCTGGGATGCTTGTACGGGCTCGTAGCCCACGGGGCAGAGCGGGGAGCTGCCGGGAGTGGCACGTTGGGATAGCACGGC
>NW_010229378.1:1300-1803 GCF_000690775.1 Eurypyga helias
GCTCTGCGTCCCCCTTGGCCAGCCGGCACGGAGAGGGCTTGGAAGCGACGTTCCAGATAGTTGTACCTTCTGTATCTCTGTCGTTTGCCTCTGACCCGCGGCGATTTGGCGATATCTGGTGAGACCTGTGGAGGGAACTGAAATTTAGTTTTAATCTGTGGTGAGACGCAAGTTCTACCTGGTTTTCTCAACCGAAGCACCGTAAAGCATCTACTAGGAGGAGCTTTATTTTGTAAGATAAAAGCACCTGGAGACTTGTGCAATTTCTGTGGTAGGTCTGAACGTTTGGGGACTCTTCTGTTTTTTTTTTTACAGGCGATAGCGCTCAGTGTATCTGCAGATAGTGGTTTTTAAGAGACACAAACACAAACCCGTCGCGCTGTAGGCCCTGCAGCCCAAACCCGTTGCGAGTAAGTTACTACGGGGTGTGTACGGCACTGGGGCTGTGCAATAAGCCCCGTCCGGGCGCTACGTTGCCTTGGGTAGGGTGAGGCGGGGGGGGG
>NW_010229378.1:1822-2566 GCF_000690775.1 Eurypyga helias
TTCCCTGTGGCCTTCCGCGGCCGGATTCGTGCAGGTCTGCTCACCAACTGTGCCTCGCCGTCGGTTAGAACTGAATTTTAAGTCCCGTTGCAAACGCGGTTTCTCCTCTGGACACAAAGGCAGACTTGACACTGGAATACCTACCGTGCTAGACCCTGCATGTCTCGTCACTGTACGCCATCCTGGGACGTGGGGCCTGCCCACACCTTTGATACCCTTCTGTATTTTAATGTTTTTGACCTGTACAGTCGTCTGGAGAGCAGGCTGTCTTTACTTGGGATTGAACATTGTACCATAAATTTTAAATTATTTGAGGACAAGTGCATGAGACTGTGTCGATGCCTTTTATTATTTATTTGTATGTTTTATTATTCAAGGTGTATGCACTTTTAATATGCAGAATTTATATTTTTATGTTAAAAATCATTTTCTTTCAGAAAGAAGAGTTTGAATACGAGGAATTGGAATTAAGTGCAAAAAGGGGAATATGTAATAAAATACAATAAATTTATTACTAGGCATCCTGCCTGCATGAGCGTTTTTCCAGGTCCATATTGGCGCCCACAGGGCAGCAGTGGCTGCACCCCCCGCCCCATCCTCGCCCGGCTGAGTTTGGTTCATGAGCCCCAGGGTGTGATCTGGGTCCTCGTTGGGTCTGGGGGCTCATACCTGGCCAGGCAGGGGTGGGTGTCCCCGGCTGTGCCTCGTGTCTGGGCTCAGCCCC
This sequence comes from Eurypyga helias, assembly GCF_000690775.1. Classification (NCBI taxonomy): domain Eukaryota; kingdom Metazoa; phylum Chordata; class Aves; order Eurypygiformes; family Eurypygidae; genus Eurypyga; species Eurypyga helias. Next base: position 2,547 of record NW_010229378.1, read on the forward strand.
CCTTTCCTGCCCCTAAAGCC
>NW_010229378.1:2868-3087 GCF_000690775.1 Eurypyga helias
GTGTCTGTTTAATGGTGCTCCTCTCCCTCTGCACCCCAATTAAATGCTGTTCTTCCTTTAGCAGGGTGCATAGCGATGGCTCTCTGGCTTGGAATGCAGATGGGCTGCTCCTGTTCCCTCCTTGGCCGGGCGAGGAGGATGGAGCGAGGCAGGAGGAGGAGGATGGAGGGAGCAGGAGGAAGGACCGCTCTCTGTCTCTGGTGGCACCCTCGGCTGGGG
>NW_010229378.1:3503-3810 GCF_000690775.1 Eurypyga helias
GGGCCAAGGCAGCTCGGCACCCGCGGTGCTCTCGGGGCCGTGGGGCTGCAGGGAGGCTCCTACGGTACGGTCCTGGCTGCGTTACACCCTGCCCCAGATCTCCCTGGGAACGAGGGGGGCACACGGGCGCTGCCAGCCTCGCCGTGGCACCGCACATGCAGTGTCCATCCACGTTTCCGTCCATCCCGCTGGGAACGGTGATGTGGAGCCGAGGCCCGCGGGCGTTGGGCGGATGAGCTGGTGGTGCTGCGGGGCAGTCGTGGTGTACGAGCCCCATCCCGTTATTGCCTGCTGGAGAGAGTAGTTA
>NW_010229378.1:3865-5761 GCF_000690775.1 Eurypyga helias
TCATCACTCATTTATAGGCGATTACATGACAGAGAGATTAATATTGCCAGAGGCTTCGCAGAATTAGAGTTAATGTATTTGTTTCTCATGTTTGTGGGTGTTTCTCCGTGTTTTTCTGGGCTCTTCTCACACAGAGACCCCCCGCAACTGCCCTGCCCTGGCTGGGCGGGTGGTGAGAGGCCGACTGGAGAACACTCGAGACCTTTGATCCTCGAGTGATTCAATTTTATTGCCCCTGTGGGTGCGCTGGGATGCGGTTCCTGCCACGGAATGACGCGGGAAGCAGGTTTGGACTTGGGGCGTTACTACATCGGGGCCAGCCGGGAGGGCTGCGCCTGGGCGCGGAGCTGGGGGTCCCGGATCCTCGGTGAGGCTCATGGCGGTGCTCAGCCTGGTTTAGCTACTGCGGAGCGGGGCGTGCGTTTCCGACACCCCGGGGTGTCGCTGGCTGGGGACACGGCTTTCCAACTTCTCCCTGGAGCACAGCCTTGGGTCCTGCCGGGCTGCTGCTGGCTTTGGGGTCCCCATCCCGCTGCAAACCAGGGGATCGCAGGAAAGCTCCGCCATGGCGGGGGTGGATGCCCGCTCCCTGCTGCCAGCAGCTGCTGCCTGTCGGGATATTTATTAGCACCCGGCTGCCTCCGAGAGCCAGAGCAAAACCCGGTCTGTGGAGGCTGTCGATGGGTTATAACGTACGAGGCGCTGTCAGCCGTACCCCCGGCTCCTAAATTTTGTTCTAATTAGAGTATCGCTTTTCCTTTCTCAGCACTTTTTCCCCTCTGCTGGGTATCGATCCCCTCTGTGGGGATCTGCCCAACTGTTGACAATTTATGGTACCATAAAACTAGTCCCTCTTCTAGCAAAACCCAGCTTTTGCTGACAGCGCTGACGCAGGGCTCTCGCTGGGAGCCCGGCCTCAGTGCCAGATGGATTTAGCAGTTACGGCCGGGCTGATGCCCCTGCCCTTTTGCACATGGGGATTGTTACTGCAAGGCTTAACGAGCTTTCAGTTGTCATAATACATCATAAATACCTACGTACCTAATTGAAAGCTTTGGGGCCAAGAGGAAGCCCCGAGATCGCTGAAACCTGGCCAGGCAGGTGGACTCAGCTTTTATTTGACGGTTAAGTGGGCTGGAGGGTTGAGTCGCTGAGGAAACTGCCCCGTCCCTCTGCCTGACGCTCCCCGGGAGATGGATGATCCCTCCCATTCGCGGTGTTGTGCCAAGGAGCTGCGCTCCTCGCCGTGCTGCTCCTCGGGAGCCGCTGGGCCTTCGTGCCTGCGGAGGTGCCGGCTCAGTCTTTGCACCCCCGAACCCTCCACCTCGGTTTGCAAAGGCTGCGGTGCCCTCGGCGCGAGGCTCTTCCCGACGGAGAGCTTGGTGGCTTGGAGCTGGTGACATCTGCTTGCCCTGGAGAGGTGAGAGCCACTTCCCCTGGGACGCCGGGTGTGGGGGTTGGGGGCTCCTGGTGAGCCCCAGGGGTGCTTGCGCCATCCCCACCCGCGCTGCCCCGCTCCCGTGGGGGAAATGCGCAGGACCCTGGCTCTGCCCCGTGGGGTGATGGCCACAAACCCGGGGAACCAAGATTGGCCAAAGGGTTTTGCAGCTATGGGGGTTTGGCCGCTTGTTGGGGCCCTTCCCGAGGGTCCCAGGGGTAGGGGACCACTCGCTCTGCTGGTGCCGGTCCTTCCGTCTCTTCTGGAGAGGTTGAAATGGGGGAACAAGCACGTCCTTGGCTGCTGGAGCAATTTATCAGGCACCGTGTGGCCCTTTTTCCACATCACTTTCACCCAGTGAACAAATAATAAGAACTGCCCGTCTAACATAATGACCTGGACTCTTTAACGACCGACGGCAGGGCGGGGGGCCGCGGGTTCCCACTATGCCCAAGCCA
>NW_010229378.1:5780-6203 GCF_000690775.1 Eurypyga helias
CTGCAGGTATTGAACATTTCTCCGACGATTCATCAGCCCAGCGACACATCTGTCTGTCGGCCCTGGCTGGCAGCTGGCTCTGAACGCTCCCCCCGGCCCCCCTGTGCGGAGGAGGGGCTGGACCTTATCACTTTTAATGCACTGTCCTTCCTGGCCTTACAGAATATTGACAACCAAGTCGTTATTTACCCGACAAGCCAGAGCGTGCGTGGGAGCCCCTGGTGTGGGGGTAACCCGGGCATCTCCCGTGCCCCTACCTTGGTGGCAGAGGGTCCCGCCGGGGTGCCCTGGCCCCAGATGCCTTGGGACTCGTGTCCCTAATGTGTCTGTGGCTGCGTGGCCCTGCCTGGAGCTCGCTCTCGCAGTGTGGGATGGCAGGAGCGGGTGGCCGGCGGGCAGGAAGGGGGGCAGAGCTGGCAGGGG
>NW_010229378.1:6256-6842 GCF_000690775.1 Eurypyga helias
CCAGCTCTCGGCCCCTTTCCCGCTCTCGGGACGAACGCGTGTGGCCTTGCAGGTCCGGGCTGGTTGCGGATCCCCAGAGCTCCTGTCCTACCAGGCTCAGCCATGGCATCCCTGGAGCTGTTGGTGGCTGTGCCCTCCGCGAGCGGGTGGCACTTAGCACTGGCAGCCCCGCTCCTGCTCCCTGGGCATCCTGTCGCTCCAGCCCTGCTGTGCCTGCCTTCCCAGGGCTGGGAGCACCGCCTGCAACACACTGCCAGCTTGTCCTGGGTGCTACCAGCGCGGCAACGTCTGCTCTGACTTTTCCCCTTGAAAGGAGTTCAAATTGCCTGCGGATGCCTTTCCCCGGTCGGCGCTCGAGCAGCCGTCGCTGTGCCGCACGCACCCTCCTCCCTTTTTGAACCTGGAAGCAGCCGGCTCCCTGGAGAACTGGCGCGTTTCTAAGGGCCTCCACGGCCGGGCTGGATCAGCCGGCGGGGCCAGTGGTTCCCCATCCCTGCTGCGCGCCGGCAGCTCGGCACTCGGCTGTAAGTAGCACCGGTTGGTCGCTCTGCCCGGCTCCGCGGGGAATGGGTTCTCTCACAGGCAG
>NW_010229378.1:6948-7298 GCF_000690775.1 Eurypyga helias
GCCGGGGGTGACAGTCCCCAAGTGCTCTCAGATTCTGCAAGTGATTATGGCTGGTAACGGGCGGATGACGTGCGGATGACGTGCTCCACGTGGAGGGAGGGCTTCGTGGTTCAAGTCCAGGCGTAAAAGGCAGCTGCCGAGATGTACGGCTCCTGAAAAAGGGGAGAATGACATTTTTGTTCCAGCAGTAACCTGCCTCCCCCCTCATCTGGCGCCGTGTCTCCTTGTCCTCTGCTTGCTCCGGCTGGCGCCACCGGCGCGTGCGCTAAGCTGGACCCCGCTTCTCCCCACAGCCTGGCACGGCTGCCCCCGTGCTGCCTTCGAGGGGGACGGGACTTCAGGAAGAGCCG
>NW_010229379.1:0-31515 GCF_000690775.1 Eurypyga helias
TTCTGTTCCGTTCTGTTCATTAAGGTGAACATTAAATTGAATGTGTGACAGTCTTGGGAGATTTAAATAGGTAAATACATTTTACCTGATAATTTCATTACATCACTGAATTGCATCATGGATTGTAAATGTTGTGAAGAAAAAGAAATATTTAAAAATATTTCTGCTTCTAAAAGAAATATCAGAAATTTCTATTATTACTGATTTCAAAAATGGTCACATCATGTGACCACTACATTTCATATCTGCAACAAATGTAATAAATGACTATTTTGAGAGACTTATTCTGATTTAACTCTGTGCATAGTAAAACAATATGCAATACTGAATAGTCTATGGAGCTCTCAAAAGATGGAGAAAGCCAACTCAGTGTTGGTGGTGAGAAGAGCATAACCTGTGTCATGATAACAAGACCTTGACAGACTCAACAAAAATGTATTGGTTTTTCGAAAGGGGAAAATCCTCCAAAATCTTTTTACAGTTCTGAATAATTTGCTCTTTTTCTCTGTATGATGGCCAGTAGTACAGGTTCCACTGGTAAACTAGACAAGAAGTAATGGTGCCCCATCTCCAGCTTCTGGCAGAAGTCCAATCCCACTCCCAGCAACCTCATGGGCCATTTGCTCCAGAATTCACACCCCACCCCACCCCCCAAGTCACCTCTTCTGGCAGGACCAGCCACGCTTACTGCTTTACCCAAAATATCAGACCCGGAAGACCTTTCCCCGGCTTACAAAGGGGAGACCATTTTGATTTGGCCACTGGTTTATTTGCCAGTTTTTGGCAGATAGCTGCCATTTTGTTAAACAACATAATCCACATGTAATTAGAGGCTTCCTTTTGTTGTGTGCTTCTAGACACACTGCGGGGGAGTGAACAAGCAGCTGTGTGGTGCTTAGCTGCTGGCTGGATGTAAACCATGACAGGTGTGTGAAGTTTATGAAGAGATAAACATGAAGGAATGAAGGCAAGCAGAATTTATCAGAATCAGTTAACACTAAAAAGGCACTTAGTCCTTGACGTTTAGGTATTCTTTGCCCAAACTTCTGCTGCATTGCAAACACACAGTATGAAATACAGAACTGGGCTGCACGCAGTTCACCTTTTTTTTATTATTTTCTGCCTATGTTCTATATTCAATGTATTTATTTTTACAACTGAAACCTGAATAAGTGACTTTTTTCAGAGGCCTGATATATGAATTTTGAAAGGTGGTTAATGGAGTTCTGGTGAAATTCTGTTGAAATAACTATTCACAGGCACAAACTATCCTATCCATTCAATAACATTCTCCTTTTGTATTAGCTGAACACATTTCAGAGCATACAGAACACTGGGAAAAAGTCCAGGTGAAAAAGATGAATATTTCTTCATTCTCAAACCTCTCTAAGAACCCTTACTTTTAAGCATATCTGCATTGTACTAAGTTTGAAGGCTACTTTTCCTTTCCTTCAACCAAGGATTCCATAGAATTTGTGAGCTTCTACCAACACAGAATGCAAGACTGACCTTGTTTCCAGGATCCAGGTTCTTTTCTTGTAGATAAACTCTAGTAGATAAAATAAAGTTATTTAGGAGAACCTCAGAACTAAGTATCAATAATAAATTACCCTTCTCTAACAGTACAGGCAACTTTTGCAGGCCAGGAAAAGCATTAGGAAAAGAAAAACATTAGTAAAAAAAGTTGAGAAAAATATTTCATTCATGTGCTACCTGCATGATTTGCTAATAAACAGAAGGTTATATAGTTTCTGCAGATTTTATTGCATTTGAAAAACACAATGTTTCCACATTTTTCAGGAATCTAACGTAGGAAACCACAAAATGTTAAGAGTTGTTGTATTACCTTGGCTTAATAAAGCTGCAAATTTTCAAACTGTAGTAGATCAGGGTCTGTGAAAGAGATTTTTATAGGCAATTGGCAGGAGAATTAAATTACGTGTAAAATAGGCAAGGAATGAGTTTGTTCTCCCCACTGATGTATATGATTGTGTGGTTTTATATGTGATGCATAATAAGAGTATAACTGATTCACAGAAGAATATATCCCCACTGATACCAGGTGGATATATTCCCACTGATACCGGGTGGAATTACAATATTCGGACCTTAAGCTTATGTTAAAGGTTGCATTTCTGAGATCTTTAATGTATTTATTGCCTTCATTCAAGTTGTTATTACACATTAGCCTGAAAGATCAACTGCTCTGAACACTTCAAGACCATGAATCTATATGATAGCAGGCTATTTTACAGTCGAACTAGAGAAGTTAATCCACCTCTCTGAAGAAGGCTAATTGTCTGAAAATACAATTATTCTAGCCTTTTACTAAGCCTGGTAACTATTTCACCACTACCTAGTATCAACATTCATGAAACAAAGTTGTTTAAGATTCTTAGCGCTGGAAAAGATTGGAAAGGGAGGATGTATGTGTATAAAGAAAGGCTGCCAGCTAAATAAACTTATGCAAATATGATCCCAAGGTTAAGTTAACTTGGTCATTACTCCCCCTTTTTCTCCAAATAATGTCAGCATACAAAAATATTAAACCAATATTTATTTGAGCTGGCAGGCAATGAAATAAAAGTACTGTCTATAAGCTGTCTATAAGCACAGGTCGGGTGTCACAGTTCATCTCAGCCCATAATGAAGTGAAAGCCAGATGAATATGAGTGAGCTATTTGTCTTGCCCCTAACTTATCCACTCACATCCAGTCCTCAGTTTCTCCCCTCCTTGCTGCTTAAGAGAGGAGAACCACAAGCTGTGCAAGAATCACAATACGAACTTCCATCATAACAGCATGCTAAAGTAGCCAAATCCACATTTTCCAACTGACCAAAAAGTCTGTATTTACCAATTTTGGTACAACTACATTGTATACTCTTCTTAGCAGACATCTCTGATATGGGAAGATAGCTGAAACCAGTCATGCAAAGAGTTTGTCCATTTTTCTGCTTATCTACAGTCTACCGTGGCTTCCAACTTTGTCTTTAGCAGTCTTTTGCACTACTTATTCAGCAAACTGGTATAATCCCCAGCCAGATTTTATCTCCATTAAACAGGTAGAATTGATCCCATCCCAATAACACTCCTACCACTTAATGAAGGGAAAGCTTGAGGAGGTCCAGGAGCAGTACTATCTTATTCATTTACTGTTCAGAAGGAAATGATAGCTAATAAGGGAGTAGAAGAAATAAAAGTAGCACCCTCCTGAACTGAAAACAAAAGCATGTGGCTGTAGGTCACATGTGCTACTGTGCTCTACTGAGATGTCTCTCCCTAACCCAAGTAGGGTTCCTTACACACAGTACCACAACCAATAAGCATCACATTTGCCAACTGTTATATGTATATATAGTTAAAATGTATTTTAGAGGAAGATTTCTAGTAGAATATATCTGAGAGGAAATGAAATTACAAGCTGTAAAAATAAAAGCTCACTACTCTTCAAATAAGGCTAACATTTATAAATAAGACAAACCCTATATTACCAGATTTATTGAAAAGGTAGTAGATGGCAATTTACACTCTTTTTGCTACCTCACATCATTCTTGCTCAGATGTCACTTGATCCCACTCATATTTTGATATGCTGTTTAATATATTCTCATAAAAACAAAATCTTATTGCTACCCATTAATTTCCAATCTTTCTGTATTATCCCCTTTATCTTAACAGTATTTTTTTTTTCTAGTTCAAATCTATTCTAGTCAGCCTCTGTTGTGTATTTCTCCCTGCTAAAGGTGATAATTTGGGTTTTCTTGCATATCGCCACTCTTGCTTCTGGTCTCCAGCTGGCATTTCTTCCAAGTACCCTCCCTCCTCCATATAGCTGAAGCTTATTTCTGTGACCTTGTGATTTCTTTTCCAGCAAAGGCAGGGGTAGTTGTTTTTAGAGTATTGAGCTGGATGAAAGATTGGAAACTGGGTGGGAAAGAATTGTCTCTGTAACTTCTAGTATTGCTTATGAAATAATATGTATGCCTCATTAGGAATTATCAGCACTAGGTATTAGGAAGTTGAGCTAAGTTGTTTATCACACTGTATGATGTCCAATCTCTGATTACAGAAGCATGACTCTTTAACTAGGAGAAAAGTGTACAGGAAACCACTAAGGATTTAAGTCTGTCATAGAAAAAAATTAGCATGGGAAATGGTGGTAGGCTGCATAGCTAGTGGGAATCGTACTACTAGGCTTACCTAAAGTAACATGCCTAAAATGATGGGATTTATTTTATTTGGGTGCAAGAAGAGTGTATATTTCATTTCTTCTCTTCACATTCTTGAAGTGTAATTTCTCATACTTTCATCAGCCTATCTATCTTGATTAATTTGATTACTCATATTGTTTGGAAACTTGTCCTCTGTTTTCCAAAGCGTTTTACCACTCCAGTATGCAACATGTACTCACTTAACAAATTACATTAGTCCATTTTAAAATGTACTTTCTGCAAATAACCATCCAAGGCACACAAACCTCTATTGGAAGGGAACATAAGAAAGAACATGAGAGGAAAAGAAACTAATTCAAGCTCAGGCAAACACTCAAGGCATGCAGGAAGAGATGGAAGCAGACCTCTTGTCAGCCCTGTTTCTCTTAAGGTTTCAAACCAAGTGGGAGGTCTATTGGAGAGCAAGTGGAGCTCTCAATAGCAATACCGAAAATTTGAAGGAAAAGGCCGTCTTTTTATGATTTTGTTTACTTATGTATATAATTTTTTTTAATCCAACAAAAACTTTTCAAGAACTACAGTGTTTAATTTCTCAGCCATGCCACTTGACAGCTGGGTATAAGCAGAACACAGTGTCTCAATGCTACAGGCATTATAGGCCTCATAGACTGGCAGGCATGCTAAACCATGTACTTCTTCTAGCAGTATACAGAAAATAAATTCTTTTTGCACCAGAGGATTTCAGTTGCCTTCTCAAATGACGAGAACAATTTGTCTCTACCTACATATTAATGGCCAAGAATTTTATGCCATTACTCAAAATAAGTTACATTCTGCAAGTAGTCCATTGAAGTATGAAAACCCAGCATGGGCAAAAATGTCTTACAATGGCACTTTCTCAGGTATAAGCTATAGGTCTAGCATCTGCCATTTCAAGCATGTCAATAAACACTAACTAAAATTATGCCAAAAGCAGAACTTCATGAAACATTAAAACCAGAGTGAATGCTTTACTATGCCAACTTTTTTACATCACAAAATCTTGTATAGTTCTAAAAATTCACTTTCAAAACTAAAATTAGATACTAAAGAATCTCATTAAGATCCCAAAGTGAACTGGGAAATTAATAAACATCAAACATATATTGAAGCATGACTAATATGTTCTTTGTAAGCTGCTTAAAAAGAAGTGTTATTTCCTTATTCAAGACTTTATTTCCATCAAATATACTGAGATCATTTGGAAACAAGAAGTATTTTTAGTAACATTTCTTTAAACTATTTAAAATGCAATTGTACTTTTTGCCTAAAGAAAAACAAATCTCAGAAGGTTTTCTTCATGACAGGATTTTCTATGGATTCTTCAGAAGCTATAATGGTCTGCAGCAATAATTTTAACAGTTCATAACGAGCATGAAATTTGATTAATTTCTACTTTCTTTGACTGTCGAAGGATAATCAAGCAGCTAAAATATAAAACTTATATTGTTTATTGTTTATGTTAAGAGATAGATAATTTTGCAGATTCTCATGACATATTCCGGTGACTTCCCTCACTATCTTAGCCTGATGAATGAAGGTGTTAGTCAGATGACTAGTGCTTTCCTTGCTTTAGCTGCAATGGTGTTAAAATCAGCCAAATACTAAGTGGAAAACCTCCTCACCAGAGAGTCAGAAGGGTCATGGTCCCAATTCTCCCTTTTACTTACACCCCCTTAAAACTGTGCCCTTATATGTCAGAAAATACGAAGAAGAAAGGATATTTCTAACAGTGCTGGAGGGATGAGGGACAGACCCACTGCAGTCAGTAAACTTACTGGCATGGAGAACTCCAGCATGGGACAAGTTTATCATTCCTCTCTGATAGCCAGGAGATTTAGCCTGCATAAAGGGCCATCTTAGAAGTCTTGGAGGACTTTTGACTGAGTCAGCTTTGCTGCTTCTCTCAGTGGGCATCCCTCTCTAACTTTTCTAAATCTGGCCAGGGCTACACTGCTGTATGCCTATTTTACAATGTTAGTAGGGTTATATACATGACATAGGGGTAGCTTTGGCAGGGAGGGAGGTCTTACCCTGATGACATTTTTTAGTATGTTCTCCGTGCCACGAGACAGCACCATGGCTAGAAAATTAGATGATCCACCCCGCAGTTTGGCTCAGGTTTGCAGCTGTCCCTTCAAGTTAAGTAATAACGAGAAATGGAACAGAGAAAGGAATTCTCTCCTCCCCCATGTTTCCACCTGCTTTTCACTATTTCTATAGCATTTATAATAGCATATAAATGCTAAGGGAAAACCGTGTCAAGCTGAATGAATTTTATGAAGAGAACAGAAAAGTCTGAAGGTAATACAAGTGTTCTTTTAAAACTCCTGTTACTGTGTTAGACATCAAAGGTAATATGGAACTCTGCAATGGGATTTCTTTTCTAGGAATGCATTTAATTTTTAGAACTGTAGCTTAAGAGTAGTTTGATCATAGATTCAAAGAACATATATATGTATATTCACCTTGTATCTTAGCTGGTCTTTTTAACATCAACGTAAAAAAAAAAAAATACTATGTAGTTTATACATATTCCATATCAAACACAAGTTAGGAGACCTAAGCTCTCCTTCAAACTCTTCCAGTAAGCAGCTTTACATCTTTGGGGTAACCTTAGTCTTTACTGTGCACCCTGTGGGGATAAATGACTACACAGGGACGCTTAGCAAAGTGACTAGAGCGTTTTTGCTTCTGCTTTCAAAGACCATGAAGCACTGTAAATTTTCATTATTAAAACAGAACTATTCATTCCAAATGTGTATTTTATCTTATTTAGTGAAAAAAAAAAGGATTGAAACTCATGTTCCTGAACCTACCCAGGATGGCCTCTTAATTAAATATATAAAACAGTACAGATGGACATGATTAACTCCTCACATATTTCAGTAAATGTTTCTGTTCTGTATTTGAAATAAAGTCGTAAGATTTAGCCTCCATTCTATATAACATTGGAAGGAAGCACAGAACTCAAGCAGGAAAGGTGTTATATAATATAGTCAAATGCAGAAAAAATACATGCAGAAACAAAGAATATGTGTTTAGAAATACAGAGGGGAAGATTCTAGGAGACCAGGACTGAAAAAAGGAATTAGTGAGTACTGTTCATTATTGTTCTAAACAAAAGCTTCTCATAAAGTGCTGTGGCAAAATAGAGTAGTGAGGTTTTGAAGATATATAACAGGAATATCCAGCAGAAGCCAAGGAATCATCTTGCTACTTCATAGAGTAGGCTTCTTGTATTTTGTGTACTCATTTCATAACACATAAATTAGTAAACCTAGTCATATGAATAGCAAGAAAATTGTTGAAAAACTACAAATTGAATCATACACCTTTAAGAAGCTCAGTTTTTCTCGAACTTTTCATAAGGCTGAGAGATGATTCAATAGTTATATTTTAGAGCTAACAGATGAAAAAGATCTCTGATGGGCAGTGAGGCTTTTTTCAGTGTTGCTGACAAAGGCATAAAAAGTTGCAGTGAACTGAAATTGATCTGACATAAATTTACCACCGTAACAGGATGTAAATAAGTGAGTAATCAAAACTGGAGAAGATTATCAAGGACAGAGTTAAACTCATCCTCACTTGAAAAGTTAAGAGAAAAATAAAACTTCTTTTGTACAAGTTTCTGATATATTCAGAACTTAATAAGTTGAAAAAGTCAATATCTGAATCCAAAACATTGGGTGGTTTTGTCACAATAATCTCTACTGACTTTACTTGGCATTAGTAATTATGTTTCCAATGCATTTACTCAGCTTTCCAAGTAGGGGCAGGAGTTAGAGAACTCCAGTTGTACAAAGCTGAACCAAAGAAAGGGAAGCAGTAGAGAGACCAGGATGGAAAAATTTGAATAGGATTATCATATTAAAAAAAACCCAAAACAAAAAAAACCCCCACAAACCCACCCAAAACCCCCCAAATCAAACAAACACTCAAAAAAAAGCCCAACTTTGGAGTCTCCATAACAGTGATTGAAAGCACTGGGAGCTGGGGTTCTCAACCTCTCCAAACTGCAGGAGTTACTTTCATCCCTATTAGCTTCGCATCACTGAACTAGATCCAGCTGTCATACTTAACTACTACTGTCTCTGTTGACTTTAGTGGGGGGAATAGGGTCTGCACAATACAATTACATTTAAATTATTGCATTTCCACCACAGTGAACAAATGTTTGGCTTGCAGTAATTACGCATTTATTATATGTACAAAACTAAACCCATATTAGCACAAATCACCTACTGCAGCACTCATGCATGTACAAACATTGCGGAAATCATCATTGTAGTTCAAATAGAAAATCATTTAATAATACATAAAAGAAACTTTTACTCAGTTGTTGGCCCCAAATTGTTACTAAATTTTTTAGTTTTTTATAAGAAACCATGCTAGTGCTCTTGATATTTTAACTCCTGTGGGAAACAGTTTCTCTTTTGTTTTAAATTTTTGTATAACCTCTAACGCTGCTATGTTGTACTCTAAAATTCTGTTAAAGAATTTATATTTTCCAAATTTCTGACCTCCCACTACTTTCAGACATGTTCAACAATTGTCTTTGAGTTGTGAGAAAATGAGGAAGAATAAAGCAAAATAACACATAAAAGAAAAAAAGTAATTTTTTTTTAGTAACTAAAAACTACATGAAATAGAGCTATCATTCCATAAGACTCCATGTGGATAGGAGGTCTTGTTTTCCTTATTATCTGCATTGCATTTCTGGAGAAAAATCTTCAGGGCTTTGACCAAAACCATGCAAACTAGTTCTGATGTTGTGGCATTCTGTCTTCATTTAATCATTCATAAGCCTTCCTACATATTCTTAAGAACCATTGATTAGATTCATGTGGGTACATGAAACAACATTAAAACAACAAAAATGAAGTTATAGTCAAGACCACGATGTGAGGTGCCCCTGATTGGACAACTTTGGGATGTTAGTCAAAAGAAGCAGTGACTTGTATATGGCTCTTCTCTGATTTGAATCTCAGCAGTGCAATAACTGAACCTCTAGCAATGCTTCTGGAATGGTGGCTTACAGGTGTTGCCAGATGGTAATACGAAAGCAAAAGGATGGTAGCAGTTTTGCGTGTATGTTACTTTGCTATTGCGTATTATCAAAGATCCAATACAATTTTGTGTAGCATGAAGGACCTCAAAATTGGGTAGCTGAACGATGAATATAATTCATTGGAGCCAAGAATAAAGATGGTGTAATTTGTACTGGAAGTTTGAATAACTTCATGCTATACTCTTCATCACTGAGCAAGAGCTTTAGAGTTCGTAGGGTGGTGGAGTCAAGAGAGAGAACAAAAATCAAATAAATCTTTTGATCAGCTACTGCAAATGACTTGAGCAATCACTGTTGGGATTCAAATTCAGCCAAGTGAAAGCTTGCTTTACTTTCTTGTGGTTTTACTAAGGAGTTTGGGAAAATTATGCATTGTCTCTGCACAGTCTATGTGGGGATGCTGCTAATCTTGGTATGTTGTTAAGACAATTTACATCTGAATTTGCATTTGAAACACACAGAAGAAAATCGTTCAGAAAGCCTGCCTAAATTAAAGATACAGAAAAAATTAATGTACTCAAAATAACTGAAGACCCCATATTTTCTCATTTTAACATATCCTGAATCATCTAATATTTTTGCAACACACTGAAAAAAAGAGGACATTTCCATGCATATACACCTATACATGGATAGATACTATGCTATGTTTCATTATATATTTAGATGCTAATATAAATATATATCAAATACAGACATAAACCATTAGACATAGTCCACTTGCCTTTTAATATTGTTCCAACATTTCTTTGTTTCTATGTGCAAATTTTATTTCATGTAACATCTCCTATACCACAGTGTAGGCTGCAGGATAAATATAACACTTGCTACCTGACAGGTATGTTGGGATACTTTCATAGTCATTTCGCTGCCAATGTTAAAACTTCCATTCTTATATGGGAACTGAATTTGTGATTAAATTTTTAATAAAAGTGTGTCATTAAATTATTTTATATCCTAAATATTATTAAATTCTTTATTTATTTGTCTGTTAAATCACAATTATACAAGTGCACAGTAATTTAATTGCTTTGCCTATGAGAACCTTATGTCTTGGATTCTTAGCCTGTGTTTCTCTTAATTCATAATCAGACTATTATATTGATGCAGGATTCTTCATCGGCTTTATTTATAAGTAACACAAGCTATCAGATCTATGTGCTGTATTAATAAATGTGTACAGAGTATAAAGCAAAGAACCAAACAGAATCTTCCAGGAGAATGAGAGTCCCTTTTTTCCCCTAGTTTTTCTTGTAATTTGATTTCAGGGTAAAGTGATTTATAAGCACTATGGTGGGGTATTACAGTTAAAAGGTTTTAGAAATAATGCAGAAGAGAGAATATAGGCATAACACAGCATGATCATATAGCAACCAAGCCAGAATTATGATTTTGTAAAGCTGAACATAATGTGAAGAAAGAATACATAAAGCATATTATGCAAAATGCTAATGTTAGAGATAATGACACATGAGAATAAAATAAGATACATATTCAAAAGTTTTGGAAGGAAAAAAATACTGAACCCAGATGACATAAAATGAATACAGAAAAGAGCAGAAGAAGACTTGGCCACAAGAAAATTAATCTCAGTATCTTTCTTCCCCATCCAAAATGCTAAATGGATATGTCCTTAGTACTGCCAGTTAAAGCCCAAAGCATTTCTTATTCTGTGTGTCTGGAGAGCACATATGATTCATTCTGTAATAACCAAATAAAAATATCCCCATACAAAGAGTCAGACATGTTAGTAATTAGAAACAGGCAGTGTGTGCATCCTTCCTGTCTCTGGACATAGACTTAGAGATTATGGCATCCTTATTTAAAATACATTTGCCCTAAGTGTTGTATTTGCTGCTGCTGCTGAACAATCCACATTGATTAAGTTCATAGATCGGCTTATTTATACTTTACAAGAAGCATGAGTTTTTGCCACTTACTCTTATTTGCAAGCTGATCTTCCACATCCTGACTGTGGTAGGACCTTCAGGATGTATGTTCTCTACAGATCAAGAGAGAAACGTTCATAGCTCTGGATATATATACTCTACGCCTATCCATATGGACCTATTTGACCTGCTGCTGTGCAATTGAATTCCCAGAACTACTGTGTCTGGACAGTGGTGATTCCCAGAAACATATTTCAAGGCACGGCAAATCAATGACCTGATGGCTGAAATCTAATTTCTGGTAGTTGAGTGCAGTGTAGAACCAGAGTCATATGCCTGAAAATGGTAATGCAAAGCAAAAAAAAAAAAATAAAAAAAAAAAATAAAGGAAGAGATGCAGAATCTGACTCCAGACAGCACATGGTTGAATAGATTGCAAAATTAAATATCAATTCCCATTTCCAGATTTCTAATTTCCTTAATCTAAAATGTGCTCAGCTATTATACTCATGATTTTCAATATTAAAAACTAGATAGACATAATCTAAGTGTATCAGAACATTATTTCTTTTCTGAAATTACCTTAAAAATCCACATTTGCAATCATTCTGTGTGATCATGTATTCTCAAAAAAGCTGTTTTATGCTAACAGGATAGTAGTGTTAAGACATTTTCTAACACCATGGAAATTATGTATGTTTAATCAGAAAACTTATCTGTGACTAACATTTATAAATGCATTTTTTCAACACAAATAGAAAACAAACCTCTTTTTACCGCAACGTGCTTCTATTCTGGCATGAACACAAACACTTCAACCACCCAATTTTAGTATAATAGGATTCAGTATCTCAAACCATTAAAAAAAATGAATTGAATAAACCCCTCATTTTATTTTCAAGTTGATCTGTGAATAAACTTGCACAGTACTAGTTTTAAACAAAGGTGGTACTTATTGAAAAGCAATTGTAGTGATTCAGGATTTTTCTGGGATCAATGCACATCTTAAAAGGGATAACAAGAATCTTGAAAAACGTTCAATAAACTTGACACATTTTACATCATTACATTTATGTCTTTGTTCAGGTTTATCACACTCTCCATTTCACAATAACTATCGATCTCCTGTCTTCATTAAAATCATACAATAGTTTTTATTTTGGAAACATGTTCAGCATCTTTCTGATAGAAGGCACCATAATGGCATGATTAAAAAACAGGGTGTTTTTTTGTATTAAATCAAATCTTCAGTTCGTGAAATGCAGTTCAGCTGTATCACTGGGGAATCACTCCTAGAATTCGTGTTCCCAAGGAAGTTTGAAACTCTCTTTAGCTATTTTCCTAGGGATATTTTTTCAGTATTATGCAGTTTATGATTTATAGAGATTGAATTTTCTGCACTTCTTTGCCTCAGGATTATGTTCAAAATATGCTGCTAGAAGAATCACAGCATAATGATTGTCCACTGTGTCTAGAAATCTCACCAGTTTTGTTCAATAAGGAGTAGCTTCAGAAGACACATACTTTAACACAATAGGGATACTTTCACATGACCAGGAAAATACTTGTCCACACCTAGGTCAGGTGTGTGAGGGTTGAATAATTAACATTTACCTGGTTTTGTCATGGATGACTGTGCTTGTTTTGGCTGGGATAGAGTCAATTTGACAATGAGAAATATCCACCAAAGAATAATCAGAAGCTTCTACATTTCAGGTGCTAAACAGTGTACAAGGAATGATTACCTCTTACCATTTTACCAGAATATGCCAATAGTACCAGTATTCTGGAATGGAGTAAGGAAGTCTGGTAAAATGTACAGACTTTCTGTAGGAAACATAGCATTACTATCCTGATTGATTTGTAGAGAGAAGTAATTCTTTTCATTAAACCTCTAGACATAACTGAAATTTGGATGACCAACAAAACGTGTTTGATCATTCAGGAAAGAAACTACTCTTCATGCAGTAGTACAGTACCTTAAGGGGGCTACAAGAAAATGGGGGAAACAACTTTTTACAAGGGTCTGTAGTGACAGGACAAGGCGTAATGGGTTTAAATTGAAAGTGGGGAGGTTTACATTAGATATCAGGAAGAAATTCTTCATGGAGAGGGTGGTGAGGCACTAGAACAGATTGCCCAGAGAAGCTGTGGATGTCCCATCCCTGGAAGTGTTCAAGGCCAGGCTGGATGTGGCTTTGAGCAACCTGGTCTAGTGGAAGGTGTCCCTGCCCATGGCAGGGGGGTTGGAACTAGATGATCTTTAATGTCCCTTCCAACCAAAGACATTCTATGATTCTGTGATTCTATGATAAATACCTAACGGGGCCTACAAGAATGCTGAAAGGGAACATTTTTAAAGGGCCTGTAATGACAGGACAAGGGGTAACAGGTTTAAAGTGAAAGAATGTAGATTTAGGTTGGATATCAGGAAGAAATTCTTCATGGAGAGGGTGGTGAGGCACTAGAACAGATTGCCCAGAGAAGCTGTGGATGCCCCATCCCTGTAAGTGTTCAAGGCCAGGCTGGATGAGGCTTTGAGCACCCTGGTCTAGTGGAAGGGGTTCCTGTCCTTGGCGGGGGAGTTGGAACTGGATGATCTTTAATTTCCCTTCCAACCCAAACCATTCAATGATTCTATGATTTTATGAATAATACCATGAAATCATGCAGAGATTATGATCTAACACCTCACCAGCAAATCACGTGCTGTTGTACCTTCTGAAAATTGCGAAGATGCCTACAGGAATGATAATTGAAATGGTATAATTTTCTTTAATAGAAACACAATAATATCTCGTTCAGGAATTTTTATATTATCAGTTTATTTGAGTCTCCTAAAGCTGCTTTAATTTTGTAATATTGATTTAAAATGATAGTGTGAAAAAGAAACAAGTGGAACAATAATGGGTCTTGTATCAACATAGTTGTAACAGCTACTAGTCTGACATTACAGAGGTAATTTTCTGGCAATGTTTTTGCATATTAGCAATGTTGCACTGGATGAAATACATGCTGTAAAAATTCAACCATTCATTAATATTTTAATCTTTCTGTAAGATACTATAGAGCAAGAACATTATGTATTAGTTCTGTACTTCTAACTTCTCAGATTATTTGCAGTCACTACATTAATAATGAAACTATTTTGATAAAACGCTTTATTTTTACTGTCTTATTGAAATATAGTTATTAAAACATTGTCCTTATTACTATATTGAACCATGAAATTTTAGTTGTTACATTGCACAGTTTAATTAGATTTGAATATATTAAAGAAAAATAAATACACATATGCACTGTTCTAGATGTTTCAACATGATTAATTCATAGTGATTTATAACATATCAAATAATAATTTCAAATAGAAACTAAAATATTTCTTAAACCCTTTTCCTGAATATTTAAATGAATGTTAGTATAAACAAGTACTGACTTTAATACCTGAGAGTACTACAGAAGTACTTTAATCTATTTGTCCTAAGTGCAACAATACATCAGGTTAACAAGAAAAGTAAGTGGGAGAATGATTAGAAATTTTTTTCTCCACTCTGATTATATATATAATCTCCACTCATATACAACATATCCTTTAAATGCATACACACATGTTTAGTTATTAATATGCCTTACTAAAGTAATTGCTTTTGGATGTACTATTTGTGATCCAGAATTTTATGAATAGTGATCTGAGTACTCTTAAAAAACCCCATAAAACCAAATAAAAACCTAATATATAATAACTTTGAACCTTACTAAGTATTCAAATTTTAAACATTCATATGAAACACATGGTCAATAATCATACAGCTGCTATATGTTATTGTCTTCCATTACATTCAATGTAAAAAATTTCAGCTGAAGATCACACCAAACAGGCTATATCATATTTGAAATAACATGTCTTCAAAAACCATGGCTAAAGTGAACAATTGTCAGTACTTAACCTGCTTCCTGGATGACAGCATTTACTATAAAGGAATTAGTACTTCACAGTATGAATGTGTTAGCACAGTCTTCAGTCAGAATAATTATATGGCTGGAGCATACCCCTAGTATTTTTTTGGATTAACTCTTTCTATTATATAAATTGATGAGATGAAGACAAAGTAAAGTGATAATCAGTGACTTAATACAGCAAAGTTATAGGGATAATTTTCATGATATCACTGTGCCATCTTAGACTTCTTTGATCAGGTAATGCTAACACGCTAGATCTTGATATTTATTTCAGCTGCCCTTTGTCCTGCCACAACCCATTACCAACACCATTTGTACTGCAACCCCATAGAAATGTATTTGGTTTCCCTTGAGTAGCCATTCACAACCTTTGATTTCACACTCTATCAGGTTTAGATCAGATATATTTCCCTGAGTATGGGCTGCCTTTTTGATAGATAACTCCTGCTTTGGAAAGACTTCATTCCTGAATCAAAACCTGACAGCTGGGCTAAGGCCAGTTCTATTTTTGCTGTATACATTACTGGAAGAAATTCAGGGTCACTTGTCAAACTATTGTTCCTTAAGGTAAAAGAGTAGCTGACCACCAGTCTTCTGATGTAAATGGATTGTTTAAGGCCATTTAATAGTGATGTCAGGGAGAATGCACTGAAATGATGGGTTGGATATTTGTTCTGGAGTGTAACTGAAGACAAAGTAAAAGAAGATAGAATAAAACTGAAGAGTTTCTTTCCATTAGACAAAATGTGATAATATAGAAACATAAACATAAACGGTTGTCAAAGCACAAGTTCCCATGCTGATGCTTTGTCAGCTATTAGAAAACAGTGTCATAACCTGATGTAAGATTTATCAACTTGGCCAATAGATAAACAAAAGGGAAGTTCAGCTGAAGGCCTGAATCCAATTTTGAGTCCCCAAATCCAAAAATAAATGGAAGTTGACCAATGTCTGGTGTAGAGCAAAAACCATTATTCAGGGTCAAGGAAACATGAACTTTACAGGAAAATTGAATGAACTCTAGCTGTTCAGAGAGAGAAGCAAAAATCAAGAGGCAAAATGATTATATCTTCAAATGCGTGAAAGTCTGCTGCAAAGAGGAAGGGAACTGTGAAGCTGAAGAACGAACTGCTTGAGAAGTGTGTCCTGGTCTGTGAAAGAGACAGCATGTTCTGAGAGGTAGCAAGAAGTCTCAAGGTCCTGCTGTACGGAGAAGGAAAATACCTTGCTTAAGGATAGTGGGAGGCTTTGGACTGCGGTGTAGTGGGATTGCTTGCTGAAGTTTCTCATAGGAAGAGATGTAGGCAAGTTGGTCTGATGCAATGAATCAGCCTGTCATTTGATTATTTCTGTCTCAAAAATAATTTTAAAAAATCTATCATGATGGGAAAATGAATATGAGAGGTTGTGTCCACAATGCAGCAGGCGTGAGAAAAGTCAAGTAAAATAAAAATCTACCACTGGATCATTGCTAAGAATGTACAGGGCAATATTTGTTAGCAACAACTCTTGTTGCTGATCCTGTCTTGGACAGAGGAATATCATCAATAAACTTTGGAGGATCCTGCTAGAATAGGGACTTAGTGATCATTAGGTCTCATACAAAAGAAGAGATTCATAAGCATGAGGTTCAAAAGCATTCAAAATCTTTTTATGTGACACATTAATCTGGCAGAATACGCATTTAGAGTATAAGAGATCAAAGTGAAAAGTATATGGATGTTTAAGGTTCTTACATATGGTACCTTAGACTCCCCTTGACATCTGGAACACAGCTGTCTCTGTAGCAGTTTTATTTTTAATACTGCATTCCCCTACTTTACATTCTGACCCTTACAAAACAGATGAAAGAATGAACCAGAGTTCGGAAGTTAATGCTTCAAGAAAGCTGCTTAATCCTTCATCGATAAGAATTGCACTCAAGATGCACCTGTCAACATGACCTCTAAAACATCCACATTCTTGATTTCTGCACAGATGTAGCCATTACCTAGAAATGGTAATCTGAGGTAAGGACAGGAATTGGGAGAAGCAACAGGAAAAACACAGACTGAACATTGTGGGGAATTTTTGTCATAATTGTGTTAAAGGAAGGACGAATGGAGTATGCATGAATTGTTCACCTTTGTCAGTGTTGTGATGATGCTATTTTGATTTTGGTGTGGGGAATTATTTTTTTGATATACTTGAAGTTTGTAAAGATTGTGTGGTGAATATATATTTCAACCATGGTACTTAAATATGTGATTTACAAAGGTGAGGAATGGGAAGTATTGGGTTCACATGGAAAGGTTTTGGTAGTGAAAGGGGCTCTAGGGGTGGCTTCTGTAAGAAGTCACCAGAAGGTGCCCCCCATGTTGGACAGAGCCAGTTCCAGCCAGCTCTGAGATTTCTGTGTAGGTTACTGGAATCAGCACTTTGAACATGTGTTTTTTGGATGGACTATTCCATCCAATCAAGATAAAGGAATTATTGTTCTGATGCTGGTAAGAGAGACCCATTGATAGCCTACTCAACTTTGAAGCTTCATTCCCAGAAGTGTCAGTTCTCTTTATCTTCATACTAAAGATATATTCCTCAAACAATTTAAACTTTTTCTCAGGAATTCTCAACTCAAAAATTGCTGAAAATAATGGAGTATGTGCTTGAATTTTCCTTTTTTCTTTCTCTGTGCATGCTTTATTAACAATTATTGGATGTAAGATGCTGGTCAAGAAGACTCTCTTATTCAACCTCTAGAGCTATTCACTTTAGATCTGCTGCTGCAACAGAACCTCCTCTTGTATCTTCAGTCTTCAGAGAGGAAGATGTGAGCATCAGTGCCAAACGACATAGCAAGTGGAGGAAGGAATCCAGAAGACAGCTCTCACCTTACTCCAATTTTGTTTTGCCTTAGCCAAGACTCTCTTAACAATAGACTTAAACTGCAATAATAGTTAAAGTGTCTTTAGTTCAGGCACATTCAGTGCCACTCAGTCATCCAGGTGTTAGGAATGATAATGTTTAATTGCACTTGTATTCTATTTTAACATAAAATGAAAATGTAAACACTGGCACATGACCAAAATGCTAATGAGTCTGTCTATCCACTGTTTCTCACACTGACTGAAGAATGTCAAAAGAGACTTCTCTTTTATAAATTATTTCTCCCAATTGTAAGTCTCCAAGCAGATCTGGATTATTTTTCTCCCCATTTGCTAAAAAGGATGAATAATTAGCTCCCAACTTTCTTAGGTTTTCAGATTACCTAGTTTACAAAAGCCTAATGTTTGCTAAGTACATTTCATACATTTACAGGAGAACTATGAAGGATAACACTCAGAGAATATGTGTGCATATGACACTAAAAAATAATTTTCCTTTGGGATAAAGTTTTAATTACTGGTTGCTACAGTTTGGAAGGTAAAAATGGGTTTTATTTCTGTAACTGAAGCATTTAATGTGGAAATAGTCAGATGTCTTGATTCCATTTCCCACATCACTCTTCAAAGTGGAACTTCATTATATATGTAGGGTTTTGCACAACTTATATGCAACTAAGAATGAATGATTATAAATGAAATATCAGTTCCATTGTAATCAGTGGAGAAAAATTGCTCCTTACCAATCATATGTAAAACTCCTTTGTGGTAACAATTTGCTAAAATACTGCTTCAAACTTGTCTCTCTTATTACATGAGTTTAAAATACAGTATTGCCATGAAACTGAAATAAACTGAACTAGTTTCTAATGAATATTTTTAGACAATAGGAGATTCTACCTAAGAATAAATTGATGCAAAAGAACCTAATCAGAGGATTTATGAACAGTTATTGATCACAAGTAATACAAAACACATTACTACAGTGTTAAAATACAGAGAAGTAGACAGGACCTTTAGGATTTCTCTGAAGATAGTATCTTCCAAGGAATCATGGACAGATTGAAGGTAAATGATCTTGTGCTGAATAAGAACTTCAGACAAAGCATTTTAATTATTTATTATAGAATTATTTTTGTATCACATAATGTGAACCAACCAACCTCACTCTCTGTTCACCAAGAACCAACAGCATTAAAAATGCAGTCTGACATGACAATTAACATTAAAAATATTTTTCACATATCCATAAGAAAAAAGTAGCAAAATTAATTTGATTTAGACCATCACATCACTAAAAAAATTTATAATTTGTTTCTGCATATTTATTTGGTTTAGCCTTTTTTATGTTAAAAAGGTGACATCAATCAAATTAATAGAAGTATTTTAAGTTTCTGCTTAATAAAAACACATTACCATTCTAGCTCGATATCCCTTAATTTATGTAATTCACAATTAAAAATAATTCAAAACAGGAGGAACCTAAGGGGTTTCTATTTTACTTGACTTAACCCACTGTTTCAAATCTCTGTGTGACAAAACTCTGGAACAGAAATTGCATATGGCAACAGAAAAATATCAGACTATGTTTCTGCCTTGCTCCTTATTTAGAGTGATTGTACTGACACTAACTGTATCTCTGTATTCAAATTGGATAGAAATGTCTTTGTTTGAATAATGGATGATTTTCCTTTCTTTTAAGCTAATTTAGAATCTCACATATTCTCAAACACTGCAATATGGTCCTCAGTTCAATAGTATACTTTTCTGTATTTATCACTGCAAACCTTTGAAAGACACAAACAGTTCACAAGACAAACATCACAGTTAACTCCATAATGCTTCTCTTCTTCATACTTTGTAATAAAACCCTGTTTATTTTTACTGCAGTCAGCTACTATTGAACTTTTCTTTGAAATACTTCCATATACTTTATCTGCCTTTTAATAAAAATTTGCAAAATTATTACTTTATAAAATCCCTCCTGAAAAAACATGATGTTTGGATCAAATTTTTCTTTCTGATGGTTTCCACTGTAGATACATATAGGGATGCTCAAAAGTCCTTAAAAAACAATAAAATACTCCCATTTATTTTCATTATCTTTGGATCAAAGCTCAAGTCTTTAGAGAGCAAAAGTGAGATTTAATGTTTTGGTCTTTATCCTCACTTCAGTACAATCAATATATTTGCTAGGCAAAAAAACAAACTAGTGCCATGAACTCCAACTTCTAATGGACAAAGTGCATTATAAGTTTTGTTTTAAAGCCTATCTTGGAAAAGATTATATTTTTACAGCCTTCTGATCTCCTGTATGATCATCAGTTGAATACACTTATGGAGAGTCTCTTCAGTTCACAAGGCAATGTCATTCAATTATGATTTTTTCTTTATTGTTAATATTAGATCCTTATTATTTTTCTTCACAAGAGGTAAGGAAATATTACAAAATGTTGATAGTATTACTGCTAATATGTTTACTGAATTCTTCAGACTTTGATGTGTGGGTTTCCTCTACACTCATCTAAGAGTATTCAAAGAAGTGACAGGTATTAGCAAATGTTTACAGATTTTGAAGATGCACCAAATGACAGCAGAAATAATTGTGGGTTTTTAAAAAAACTCATACTGATTAAATACATTACTCACTGACTCTTATTCTTCTATTTAAAATGTTTCAACTATCAGTCAAAGAACAGAATTGTTGTCGTAGACTTTACATGGCTACATACAAAACATAGGTAGTAATTCACAGCCAACCTGTCACTGAAAGCTATTTATTGACACTGTTCAAGGAATAACTAAACCCAACAATTTTCAAGTGAACATCACTGTCACTTCACAGTTAGTTTGATAACAGACAATGATTATGACAGATATTAATTAACCTTGAGTAGCTCTGTTATCAAAATTTTATTCCACTGGAGTTAGTCTCCTGCAGCATTCATTTTATAAGAAAGGAAGATATGATATGAAATTTTCTTGAAAGTCAACTCTAATAAACTGTGAGTAAGAGTTTATCCCATTATTTCTAAGAACTCCAATAGCTATGAGGTAACAGTTAGTCATCTCACCTGCAAATTATTAATATAACTGAGTTATACTATTACTGAGCTTTTAAATAACTCATTTTATTTCCTAAATATTTTATTTCCATTAGTAGAACTCAATAATAAACTCAACCCAATTTTTTTTCTCCTAATCACAAAATACATCCATTTCTTAGGATAGATCAGCAGAAGCCATTCTTTAGATCATCTGATAGCCAAAATTAAAACCTAAAAATTAGACTTAGAAATAAAACTGAAAATTACCTCAAGCTTTCAACTACTGAGTATTTTACATAACTGTGCACATGTATCTTACAGAAACTTGCACCAAAACCGCAAAAGTTCAGATACAAAACAATATGCTTGAATCTTACATCTATGTACTGATGTGTAATAGGCTAGAATAAGTTTCAAGTGCATAATTTACAGATAATAATGTTCAACCAGCATCACTAAGCTCCTAATATTCTTTGCAAAACATTTCTTAATAACGGTGTAGAAAAAGCTGTTTGTGAGATTGGTATTTAAAGATTTTTTATTTATGTGTTGAAAATTGACAAAAGGCTGAAGTGTAGAAGGGCTAGATACCACAATGTTGAAGTTGTCGATGCTTGGCTTTCAGTCTGAATCCTAATCTTCAAAAGCACATTTAAAAAGTTCAACACTAACTGATAAGAAATGCTAAATATAGTGCACTCTGTTCTTTAGGTCATCTCCAGAACTGTAGTGTGTAGAATCAACGGAATGTCTGTCCATTTAGGACACTTTTTTTTTTTTTTGAATGTTGTTGAAGGCCCTGTTTTTGAAGCTCCTGAAGGATGTTATCTGAAAAATTAGGTCAGGCAGAACAGGTGCACCTGTCTCCACAACGTATCAGTGCCCAACAGTTATCTTTTCATGCATGAGTGTTTATTATTCAATCTAGAAACAGTACTGGAAGCAGAATGCAGTATTTTTAACTAAAAATGTTAGATGACAGAAGCAACATTCTTCTATTGGTAGAATGACTTCCTGACCTTTGACCTTATAAACTTTTCACTTCACCAAAAGAAAGGTCAGTAGCAAACAGCACTGTCTACCTCCCTTCACTCTGGCATGCAAATAGTTTGTTTCAATTTGTTTAAGGGCTTTCCAACTGTAAAGGCTTGAGTCTCTAAAGTCGAGAAGAAGCTCAGCTTGTGTTTCTCACTTCATGGACAAGTATAACACTATAATGCTCTTTCTTAGACGGTGTCTAACTGTATGTTTCTATACAATATTTACAACTTCATACTCGAATTTATCTTAGCTGTGCTCTGAGCAAATCTCTTGCATGTTGATGCTGTTCTTCCAGGTTTCTCATTCTAGCAGTATTTAGTCAGGTTTTAGGTACATATATGCCTATGCTAAAGTGATTCTGGGGCAATATAAGGAAAAAATGGTGTAGCTTCCTAGAAATTCTTGAGTACATAATTAAGTGCAGAAACCCACTGAGTAGCTCTTCTGTTCTACACATGTCTAACTCATTGTATCGATCTGGCTTTGGATACTTTTTCTTTTGAAACTTTTGAGAAAAAAATAATGATAATAACCTCTTTGCCATTTTTATAGTCAATTAAATCATGTGTTAATTTAACAGTGTCAGCAGTACCGAGGGCTGAGCTGGCTCCTACCTTGAGCCTCACCTAACATTTTGACCAGAATTTGGACACAGTTATACAGTTATATTTGTCAGCCAAAATGACTGGCTCCTGGAAGTCTGCTCACTGGAAGCTGCTTCTGACGTTGGTATCTGGCATGTCTTACCAAATCAGCTGTAACGTGGATGTGGGAGGAAGCAAGGAACTGTACAGCAGTGGGGTCGCTACTGCATTATGTGGCAAAGATCCTGCATGCCACACTCTACCTAGCTAACAAAAGTCAAATAGACACTAAAATTCCCTTAACTCTCTGATAAACTCCTTGCTCTACCCATCCTGAAATGACTATCTGAAACACAAACAGAAGGAAAAAAAAGAATTAGTGATATGTATGCAGGTATATAAAACTCTGCATAAATGTCTGCATAGGTTAAAAATAGTTTGAAATGACAGTAAAAACTCTTTGTATTAATTACATTGAGCACATATTCTGTGGTGATTTTGAAATGTTAAAAGGGAATTACAGCTAGCACTTCATGAATACGTTCTTTAGGTGGATGAAGAAAATTAATTTTTTCAGATAACAAAAAAAACTTACTCTGACTCTCCCTATTGGAAGAAAAAGGTCTTGTTCCTTTAGAGATGTTTAAATGACAATACTTACTAGAATCTAGTATAAGGATAAGGTCCTTCTATCTGCCAATGTTTAATGACTGAGATAAGGAATTCAGGAGAGCTCTCCTCTTGGCCACACAACAAGGCCCAGAAAGGCTTTTCTAAAGCACTTCATGAAACTTATAATGTGTAAAACAAATCTTGACATAATTACTTGGTGCAATGTAACATGGTTTAATTTGAGGAGGTTTTTTTTTTCTTTGTTTTATAGAGAAGATGGGGTGAAAAAGCAAGAACAAGGTAACTCAAAATTTAGTAATAACTATATAGAGTTCTTTATGGAACATGTTACTGATGAAGTCTGGGGAAAAAAAAAAAGAGATCGACAAAATTTTAGTGTTCAGATGAACACCAAAGTTTGTATCCAGTCAAATTAAGTTTCTCATATGACAAATTCAGTTGGAAATCTCACACAGATAACTTTCTTACTGAGCTTTGTACCAATTCTGTTTATAGACCCAGTTGCAAATAGAATAACGAAAGAATAAACCTCACAAAGGTCTGTAAACTTTTACCTTCCCCAGCCACCTGAGGCAAATAAAAAATTCATGAGCACAAGTAATATAATGTAATTAGGAGGGTTTCTTTTTTTATTATTATTATTAGTATCAGGGCAAACAAGAAAAAATTCAGTTCACTGCTCTGTTTTCATAAACTTAAAAAAATATTTACTTAGTACTTCAGCACTTCCAGGGTCTGAAATTTTAGCTTGTGTTAAATATCTGCCAGTATTTGGGAACAAAAAAAATAAATATTTAAATAGTGTTCACATAGTATGATGTTGCTTAAACTGATAAAGAATTTTTATTCGATATAGAAAACATAGAGTGCAAGTGCTAAGTGACCTTGTGCCTTTTGTCAATAGACTGAAAATGCCATGTGACCAATGTTTTTCCCAAGCTAAACTCTTGTGGTGGCCTATCCTGCCTTCTTGTTTCTACTCTGTTCCCATGTGTAGCAGTAGTCTGTTCCATCCCTAAAATTCAAAGGCTGTTGCTCTTCTGCTGCCTTCAACCCTAAGCATGAGAGAGCATAAAGACTGTAGGTCCTCAGGAAGTACAGAGGCTGAGGAATTATGTCATTGAGTAGCATCTAAACATCTGTACCTAAGAAGAGACAGCATCAAAAGTCTAGGTATTACTAACTGTCCAGCCTCATGAGGCAAGGTACCGGGGATTTGACTGGAAACAAACTATGAAGAGAAAACCTTTGTTTTTCTGAGGATGACCTTTGTGATCTCTGAGGAAATCTATGATTTTGGCAGATTTGTCTGATTTAGCAGTGCAAAAGAACCTCAGTATTTTAAGATTTAGCTTTTATTTCTCATTATCCTACTCTAATTTGATTGATAATAAATTAAATTAAGTTTTCTCCATGTCGAGTCTGTTTTGCTCATGATGGTAGTTGGTGAGCAATCCTTCCCTGTCCTTATCTTGATCCATAAGCCCTTCATTCTATTGTCTCTCCCCTGCCCAGTTGAGGAGGGCAGTGACAAAGCGGCTTTGGTGAGCACTTGCCCTCCGGCTAGAGTCAGCCCAGCACACATGTTATGGGAAGAGGTGTCTTTTGCTGAGCAACACAAACTGTAGGGTGAAAGACGGCCAGTATTTAACAGTGTCATGCTTATGGTTTTAACTGTTGTTTGTGTATCTGAACAGTCCTTAATCTATTTATTGGAAAAAAAAAAATGTGGCACATTTGCAACCAAATCTGATGAAGCTTTCTCATATAGGCAAGCTCTTAATGTAGATGTCTAAATTTGACCTACAAAAATTTGCTCTAAGGTTTCTTTTATACAGAAACTATTGAATAGGAGATATCTGCTTATCTATTTCTGTTTCTCCCTGCCAATATTTTTCTGCATCTCTTTCCCATCTTTTCATGAAGAGCAATGTTCTTTTCAAACTATAAAATTTTCTATAAATTAATACATTTTTTTCCCTGCTGCTTAGAAATCCTTTTTAAAGGCTTTATTTTAAAATACAAAGGATATATAATTATGTAAGTTACTAAAGGAAGTCTTGTGCATACAGAAAATGAAAACTTCAATTATCAAGCTCTGCCTTTCATATCCAAGAGCAGAACATTCACCAGTGCTTACTGTTTCACAGGAAATTCCAGATTTAGTACACCTTTTCTTTCTACTGTTTTCTAAACCATTAGACATTTTTTAGGCTCCATAGCTCTTTGTTTTTTTCTTTTCTTTTCTGATTTTGTAAGTAATTGTACTAAAATTCAGGAAGAAATTGGGAAAGGTCACTGATAATTGCTTCATAGCAAGAAGGAATTAAATTAAAAATTTAGCAAGAGCAATTGCTAGATTCTCCATCTGGGACAGGGTAATCCTGGCTATACTTACAAACTGGGGACAACAGACTGGAGAACAGCCCCGCAGAAAGAGATCTGGGGTTTCGTGTTGATGGCAAGCTGAATATGAGTCAACACTGTGCCCTGGCAGCAAAAAGGGCCAACCATGTCCTGGGGTGCATCAAGCATCATAGCTAACTGGTCACACTCTACACTGCACTGGTGCAGCCTCACCTCGGGTCCTGTGTGCAGTTCTGGGTGCCTTAGTATAAGGACATCAGACTATTAGAGCTGGTGAGTGGAGAGGGAGGTGCTGATCTTTTCTCTCTGGTGACCAGAGATAGGACACGAGGAAATGGAATGAAGCTGCATCAGGGGAAGTTCTCCTTGGACAATAGGAAAAGGTTCTTCACTGAGATGGTAATCAGTCACTGGAACAGGCTCCCCCAGGAAGCGGTCACAGCACCAATCCTGTCAGAGTTCAGGGAGTATCTGTATGTTGCTCTTAATCATATGGGTTTGTTTTAGGTAGTCCTGGAAGGAGCAGCGATTTGGAGTTGATGATCCTTATGGGTCCCTTCCAATTTGAGATACTCTATGATTCTGTGAACTGCTTCTCTTCATGTGAGTTTACCAGTGTGTAGTATTATGCAGGCTATTTGGAAGGGTAAGTGAGGAAGGTTTTAAAACACTTGCCTTGCCTAACTAGTGTGGGAGGTTTTATTCTTGCCTAGGTGTCATTGCCTGAGTTTTTTGATGACTCTCAGGCACTACAGCCATGACACTGGAGTGTGGTAGGTGGCCACCTTCACCTTGAACAAATGGTTTCAGCATCCCAGATGTCAACTTTTGATGAGTTTTCATTGTGGTCTTGTTCCTAATTTCTTTGCTGTTTGAATTAGTGTATATTTACCATGTGTATTGTCAACTGTACAATTATTTTTTAGCAAAGTAAATAATGGCATTTGGTTCATTTCTATTAACTCTTTTAGTAAATATTATACGTCATCACTTTCAGTGATGTTCAGTGACCAGTTTAAAACATTTTGGTTTTGTAAAATTGATGTCTTCTTAAACCCTTCAATCTCAACTTCATAACTTTACTAAAAAATAATATAATAATTAATTGTTTTGTCTACTAAGGAAAAAGAGCTGGGCTGGATTAACACTAACTTCACCATATTCTGTGAAAATATGAATAAATAATTTACATATTTTCTGTGCTTCATTTGTCAAAATTGAAAGTGTTTATTATGATTCTTCTAGTCAACAGCTTTCAAAACACCTGAATTACCCTTAATTATGCTTCTTTGAAAAAAATATGTATAGCTTATACTTTATAAAATGTGTATGTATTCTTCTAGGCTACCTGTTTTTCTTAGCAACATTTTATGTAATTATGTTTGCTAATATGTGGCAAGTTCACTAAATATTTACAACTATTGAAATGTTTATTGTATGTTAACAAATAAGAAACCTCATACTTATTTCAATAACTATTAAATTAATAGTTTCTAATTTGTCTTTTATTTTAGTAGTATGTTTTTAGAGATAAGATTTGTCTCTGTGTTGTGTTATAAATGAGGTGATGGAAATTTTAAACAAATGGCTCATACTTATTTGGAAGGGGGTGTGTGTACTTCAAAAGGCAAAGTAAACAAGTTGTTACATTCATGAAACAAAATTTATTCAGGAATAATGAATACAATGAAAATACAAAAAGAAAGTACTTAAAGCAAGTAATTATTGCAGCAAATAAACACTGAGTAATCTGTACATTAATTTTTTGTACATTAAAGAGGTGTAATCTGACAAATAGATATTTTGATATTACAGAGTATTAAAAATAATACTGGCAACGAAAATATGACCAAGATTATGTCAAACAACAAATGGAAGCCCATACTAAGATCAATCACAATCTTTACTATCACTTCTCTCCAGCTCCAAGCCGAAATGCCCCAAATCCAAAACATCCTTAGGCAGTAGCAGATCACTTTTACACCTTTTCACCTCTGCGTTTAAGTACAGAAATCCAGCTATGAAAAGAACTTTTTCAGAGTTTTTTGAACTTTTTCAAAAGTTCAAAAGAACTTTTTGCACTGGAATATCAGGGCATATTACTTATGATTACATTAAATGCACCATTTTTTCCCTAAAATTCATGTAGTTTGGATGACCAATTACTAGATGGTTAACTTCAAATTTCCTATGTATCTTCTTTAAAAGCTTTGATGTTGGGTATACTGTGTATAATTTATGTTTATAATGCAAGAATTTATGTTGTTATAAATTCTATTTGCACTGCAAAAAGCATGCATTTGGAAATATTATCAGCTTCCTTATTTTTTTCTCCTTTTTGGAATGTGCCTTTGATAGATAGTGCACATGGTTAAAATGAAATTCCATTTCAAATGACAATTCCTTTCTCTCAGACTACATCCACAATAATTTTATAGGGGAAGGCATGTGGTATAAAAAGGGTGTGTAAAGGGAAGTTGCATGATCACTAAGAAAAGTAACAAGAGGTAAAACACGTATTGCATTGCATTTCCCTTTATAGAAATTATTTGGATTACATTAATTTTGGAATACACTTGGACTCTGAGAAAGCCTCCACATCACTCATTTTTCTTCCGTTAGATATTCATTATTAGTACATATATCTGGACTGTTTATTCCTCGCATCTGGGATCATGTATCTAGTCTTTACTACCTTTCATGATGAGTCCCTGATCAAGGAGATTGGTACCTCTATGCTATTTATACCAATGACTCCAGGCATATTGTTGTCTTTCTTGTCTTTTTGGCAGAGCAGTTCACCCATCATTACAGTTTATATGCATTGTACCCCAGCTTTTGGATTAACAAGTGAAGTAGTAACTAAATTAGCAATACTAAAGGTTTCTTGCAACAGATAATGCAACATTCACGTAAGCTTTGTTCTGTGGTTGTCCATCATAAAGAAAACAATTGAACAAGACCAGTACATAGGATATTTTTCAGGCCATACTCCATGTTGCATTGCAATACACAGAAAATAGTGCTGTTCTATAAGTAAAACAGATTTAACTGTTTCCCTCTTGCTCTGGAGAAAATATGAATATCCTTCTAGCTGACAATCTTACTATTGCATGGCGATAAAGTGCTTCCTTTCCTGTTCTTCCTCTCCTGTACTTTCTGTGTGACCACAGAGAAAAAACGTAACATAACTGCTAGGTACATATAGTCTTGAATGTCTAGCCTACACTAGTGCATTCAGCTGTTACCCTAAGTCAGCAATGGTATTTTCAAGAGTAACTGAGTTGATTTTAACTAAAAATTAACTGTAGATACATACATAAATATATCCAAGTAATATCTCACAGACATATATTTATATACAAGAATATATATATTTATGTATGTGAGAGTTGATTTGATAGCAGCCAAGAAGTTTCTATACGCATGAGTAATATAGAGAATTTGCCAGTTGTGTGGGAAGTCACTTTCAGTATGTTTTAGAATTATGGACTACAAGATCATCAATGAACAGTTTAATAAGGCAAATCAGGAGAAATTAAAAAGCAACCATATTCAATGAAATTAAAATAATATTTCATAATATCACATGGATAGTGAATGATGCAAAAATGCAAACCATTAGTCATGGAGATGTGTTCTACAATTTCACACCATTTCACATGTTTTGGTTATGATTGAACATTTGTACTTCCCAAGTGCTTTAGTGTTGATGGATAGTGTTTGATGTTGATCAGCGTTTGGTGCTGATCAATGATCAGAACATTCAGAACATCAGAAGCAACGTAACAGCTCTCCATTGTAAAAGGCAGGGCTCCGTTTCAATACTTCTCCAGCAAGTAATCTAAGTGCTTGATCCTCCTTACAGTCTCCCTCTTTCCTTCTCTTGGGGTACTCAAATGCATGCCAATATTTATGACCATGGGATTTACACGGAGGGCTGCAGGAAGAATTTGGTGACATTTACACTGAAAAGGTGGCTGTCATTGAAGAGCTGAACCTGCACACTCTTGACTCAGGAGACCGCTCAGCCAACAGATTGTACAGGTAGGCAGAGACTATGGTTCAATAAATACATTAATGGTCTGAACTATTGCTTGAATTGAAATACATGTTCTTGATCATTTCTTCTTTTGGAACTCTCTTAAACAATCATTACTGCTATAATTCAAGAAAAACAGTAATCAAGTGCTCTACAATGCATATGATCAGTTACATTGATACTTCCATTCTATAATTGCTACAAGAAGTACCCAGTGAGAAAATATCTCACACAAATATCTATAGTGTTTGTAAAACTTTTGAGAAACCACAGCTTAAAATCTGTACAAAACTAAGAAGTTAAGCCTGTCTTCAAATAACTTGGTAAGAGAAAAGGGACAAAACTTTTAATTTCTAAGGTTTCCAAGATGAAATATAATAGAATAATACTAAATACTGCTTGGAGGTTTTCCTTATAGCCAGCTGGTTTCATTTCAAATTATTCAGTGGTTTTGTATGAAATTGAGATTAAGTAAAGCTACCAAGAAAGAATAAATAAAAGCTACCACCTTTCAGTGTTAAAAAAAAAAAAAAAAAGACTAAGAATGTATCATTTTATGGGTTTTTTTTTGATCAAAACATTTCTTCCCATAATTGAGAGAAGGTGACTTGTTAGTCAAACTGTGCAGTTAATCAAAATTGAAAGGGAAAAAAAAAAAGGAAGCTACTTATTAGTATTTTCATTTTCCTCTGGCTGTTTTTACTTCATGTGCCCAGATTACTTCAGGCACTTGTACTTATCTTGTGCCTCGGTATAATCCTTCAGTGGATTACTGTGAAATGCTAAGCACAGCTCTATATTCACAGTTTCATAAATACGTTCAAATACCAAAGGCACTTTTCATTTAAAGTGGAATGAATATTGTTTCCCACTGGAAGTCATTAGATACTCTCTATAGCACACAAAGGTCAGAGGCTGTGGTACCTTTGAGATGGAAAGTATCTTTCTCAATAGATGTATTGGTCTTGTGGAGATACTCTGAACAGTCTGACACACTGAAACTTTTCAAAAATGTATTTTTTTTAACTATTAGGCAATAAATATATCAATATATATCAAATACCATTTATTTCTGCTTGTAGTTATACCAGTTATTTATATGGAAAAATTAAATTCTACTGAATTTAATAGAGTTATTTTAGATTCAGAGTGACTCACAGTTGAATTTGGATTAGAGAAGTCATACGCTCTGCAACAGTAGCGTGGTCTTATACTGGGATGCTGATCAAGATGTGAGGCACTGATCATGTTTCATTTGGCAAAGGAATGCTCAGACAAGCTGCTCCAGTGGCATCATACTTCATTCGTAACTTTATTCATCTTGCAGCTGACTGTACAACACAGGCAACAGTTTCATACTGGAGAAGGTCAAGAACAAGCGCAAATTAAAAGATCAAATATTGACTTATCTATCAAGTATCCATATATGAAATAAATGTTGTGATTAGCCAGTAGTGAGACTCTCTCATTCAATTATATCATGAGAATCTTTAAGACAGTTGTTAGCATAATCAGAATCTGGTATTGCATATTTTCCTTTCAGTATTCTTTTGAATCTCAGAATCACAGAATGGTTTGGGTTGGAAAGGACCATAAAGGTCATCTACTTCCAACCCTCTGACAAGGGCAGGGACCCCTTCCACTAGACCAGGTTGCTCAAAGCCTCGTCCAGCCTGGCCTTGAACACTTGCAGGGGTGGAGCATCCACCACTTCTCCGGGCAACCTGTTCCAGTGCCTCACCACCCTCTCCATGAAGAAAAGAATTCTTATGTGCAAATTAAGCCTACCCTCTTTCAATTTAAACCCA
>NW_010229380.1:0-5140 GCF_000690775.1 Eurypyga helias
CCTGCTCTGGCAGGGGGGTTGGGGTAGATGATCTTTTGATGCCCCTTCCAATCCCTACCATTCCGTGAATCGTGTAAGCTGTTGTTTAAAAGTATTATAATGGAAATACTTTGAAATCCTGTCCTGAGTGACCACCTTAACAGATGGAGCCCTAAGTCATGCACTAAATTAATCAATGGACATTTTGAGGATTTTTCTGGATATTTTATGGACATTTTACAAGGATGGTCTATAGACTAAGGGTCCATAGACTAACGGATATAATCTGCGTGTTATATCAACTGATGGGAAGGGGGTGGTGGATAATAAGGGTGCATTGGATAGTGAGCATTGCATAAATGATATGGAATAAGATGCTGGTTTTGGTTGGCATAGAGATAATTTTCTTCACAGTAGCTAGTATGGGACTGTGTTTTACTCCTCCAATTCTCTGCCCCATCACACCAGGGGGGAGTGAGCAAGTGTCTCTGTAGTGCTTAGCTGCCGGCTGGGATTAAAGCATTGTAATGTGGCATAATGATAATATCCAAGTGTATTTGTGTCAGGCTAGCAAGGAAAGGTGATAGGAAGAAGCAAATTCATTAGAAGAAAGAACACATCCCTCACTCTCAGGAACTAAATGCTCTGTTAGTGTCAGTGAAGGGATTGCTCCCTACCCGTAGTGTACTGCTTTAGAGGCGGCAAGTAAACCAGGATCCGTAAGCACTGTGGACTCCTTCAGCTCTACCTAATATCTATAATTCGCCAGATCAAAGCTTTTAACTGAGTAAATCAAAGCTTCTCTATTAGAGTCAAATATGCTTGATTGTGCACAGCCTGCTGATAAAAAAGAGTGCTTAATCAGCATAAACGCACGCTTTGTGTGCAAGAGCATAGTGTTTCATTGGAGACAGATTGGAGAGGTTTAGCTGAGGGGCACTGTTGTCCAGATCACCAGCAATATGGAAGGTTGTTTTGCTGTGGATGCCTTAGGTACACATGGAGGGGTATGAGAAGGGAATGGCTGTTGGATGATACTGCATCCATATGGCTGCAGAGGGGGTCAGAAAATTAATTGTTAGAGAGGGTTTCAGTGGGAATGGAAGGATGTTTGTTATTCCACCCTGAAATGTGTGAGACAAACACTGTATTTTGGAACGTGCTCAATATTAATTGGATGAAAAAAACAATATCACCACAAGTTCCTAAGTACAGACACAATGTCGATAAGACCTCGCTGAAATTTTCATTACAATATTTAGTTACTGAAGATACGTAGCAAGTATTTAAAAAGACCCAAACATACACACATCCCCCACCACCATTTAATATGACCTAATAAAGGTTATTTTCCTGTTCCTAAATCAATTTTTGCTGTTCTTCATTGTGGAGTCACTATTTTGTTTTTCATCCTCAGAACTCACAGAGCAATGAGAATCTCAAGTTCTGAAGTTAAATAAGGCAGATGATAGGCTAATTTACAAACAAACTGTCTGGCTTCTCTCAAGGCTGGCGCTGTAGGGCACAAGAACCTGGTGTTCTTCTTCACTTACAGGATTGAGGCAAAGGAATGAGAAGAAAGGAAAACGCTCTTTAATTTTTCACACGTATTACTTGATTATTTCCTATAACAGAAGATAAGCAATCTAATCTAAAGCACTACAAAAACCTTTTATTTGACCTTAATTGGCTGGCAGAGGTGCAGCTATAGTACAGGTGATCCTTTGTTTGAGAAGCAGATAAAGCCAGAGTTTGAGTTAAGACTCTTAACTAACCTGAGTCTGAGGCTTAATGGTTTAAGTGAGATTTCTGTCACTGACTTAATTTGCAGCCTGGATTACACCCACAATGTGCTGAATCACTGGGACTTTTTTACTGATCTTCAGAAACTATATGGTATCAGAAAACCTCCATACTCTTATTTTCAGCACTATTGCTTTTTTTTTTTTTTTTTTTTTTTAATCAAACAACTCTGTTGGTGTGCCCAAATGGGCCTAAGAAAATGGGGAGAGAACAAGGTTTGTAAAGTTTTGAAAGGAAGCTTTGTATGTCTTTTCTGCTGTATGAAGCAAGAATTGCAAAAAATAGGTCAACAGGATGAAAGAGCATCATTTCAGGAAGATGAGCAACTAACCCTCAGATGCCTCACACTTGGTACATCAGGAGATTAGCCAGATGATGTAGCTAAACTGTAGAGGAACTTCAGGAAGGCAAATATTATGTATGAATGGATGTAAGAATCGAATATACCTTACATATTCAAATACATCTTCCATTGAAATGCATCTCTTCGCAGTGGAAACTGATTTTCTCAAGTGAGTCTCAAAACAAGTGACCTATTAAAGTAAATAATCATCCACTTTTCAAGCTGTACTAATGATTTCTGTTGTCCAAAAAGATAGTGGTTCTTTTTGTCTCTTGGGGGTAAATACTTTCTTAACGTTAGTAGCATACATACTAGTACATGGTAAAACAAATAAAGAGAAAGTCCTTCTTTAGGCACACCAGTCTATAAAAGCACCTCTGACAGCCACATAGTTTTATGAGAAATGAGCAATTCAGGATTCTCCTTTGCTCAAACTCACTGTTTCTGACTACATCTATTTCCCAACCTTTTATTAGTATTTTCATTTTGTAAAGCAAGCATAAACCTGCTCTGATTTCCATTCCCTTTACACAGGTGTAAATGATTTAGCAATTGCAACCATATATGTCCCGTTATATAACTGCGTATGCATCCTATTTTAATCAGTGACTAATTGCCCGACTTAAAAACCTACTGATGTGAAAACAAGATAGATAACATCTTTATTTTTGAGGCACCACTACCCTGCAACTGAATAGATCATGTTCGGTGCTATAATTCTCACCCGTAATGACACTCTACCCAGTTAGCTAGTTCACCTTTTTACTCTGTAAGAAATGTGCTGATTTACAACGTTTCTGCCCTACTGCAAAAGGAGCAGAGGGCAGGATGTGATCCCTCAACTGGGTGACCTCTAGGTGCCGGTGCACAGATGATCAGGCAGCCACATTAGAGGTATCATGTATTGATCCATGGTAAACTTCAGACAGCCATGAGCTCAAGTAGGTGCTCCTTTTGGACTGGAAAGAACTCATCTCACAGTGAAAGAATTAGCTATTTCTAGAGAAAAAAACATTAAAACCACTATATTTATTTTCCCTATTTGTTTTCCTTTATTTTCTTAGCTAGATGACTCAGGACTAGAGAGTTGCCTCTGCTCTCTATGTAACACTGACAAAATAGAAAAGTCTTATTGAAGACAGCCATGCTAAATTCCTCTTATCCTTAAGTTATAGCTAATATTCTGAATAGAGGAACACAAGGAAGAAAAACGTGTATGTCCTTTGACACACATGGAAAGTTAAGAACGATCAACAGCTAGTGACAATCTGCAGAGATGTAGCAATATGCTTAAAAAGGAAAAGGATGAATATATCAGGGGAAAAAACTCCAGTAATTTTGTAAAGGTTCCCTCTCCAATTTGTGACCTTACTATTACGAAAAGTATTGCTCATTGTTTCAGTTTTGTTTCTATCATTTGTCCAAGCCTAAAGTTGTTTCAAGAATGCCAATACATGACATGCCTACTATTCCAGGAAGGAGAGTATTTTTATTTTCTCATGTTCTCTCACCTTTTGCAACCTTTAGTACATTAAATATGTAAAAGCACAAAATATATCCATGCATGAAAGAAACTACCTATTCTCTTTGTCACCAGAACCATGTGCATTGGCGTCCAGACTTTCAGACTGCAGTAACAATGATTACTATAATTTTCCAGATGCAGCCTGACAATTTAAAGTCCTCACTAGTCAGTAACAGTGTCAACCCAGAGACATAAATTTGAACTTCCAAAACTGAGCACAGAACCTATGCTCCAACATCTAAATTCCAGAAAAAAGCATGAACTCATTGCAATTTCCATATAGCATCATTCTACAAAGTTTGTCAGTATCAGCATCGGTATTTTGCAATGTAGTAGCAGGCACAGTTTTTAAAGCCCTCTGGAATTAAAATTCAAGCTCATGTGACTTTTAAAATGGAATCAGTATTCTAAATTAATCCCATTAATCCTTTGAAATACTTAATTTTCTTTGCAATATTTCTGCATATCACCTTCCTCTTTCATCTGATGTAGAACAAGCCCTTGTCCAAGTCCTGTCTGTACCTTGGTAAGCTATTAAGCAAATTAAAACCATAACATAAAGCCAGAATCTTGTTTATTATTTCTATATACAACTCTAAATTAAATGCTTTCACACCACAGTCAGTTTTCAGTATATCTTATTTTTGTACTGAAAACGTGTAATGGTTTAAAAGTTATAGAAATAAGTTGAAAAATTAACAGTTGCAGTTTCTGGCACTAAGAAGATCTACAAGCACTCAAGAATGTAGAATAAATACCTGTCCTAGCAGACCCACTTTTGCTACGGCCTCTCATTCATCTTCCGTAGTGTCTTAACCTGTCTTCTTCTGCCCATAAGTAAACCTAACTGTTGCAGCAAACCTCTTGTGTTCTTGGTCTTGCTTCCTCCCACAGACACTTCAAAATTCTCCCCTATCTGCTTTAAATTGCCTGTATCACACCTGACCAGGTTTGCCAGATTCTCAGCCTCTTTCTTTAACAAAACAGCTTAGAAAGTAGCTGAAAGAACCTGTGAGCTGCTAGGACACGGAGTATGTCACAAAACTGCCAACAGAAGTCACTGGAAGGATCTTTGGAAGGCAGCCATGGGTATACAATTACAGATTGGCACAAGCATATCACCTTTCCAACACTGTGATTAAGTACCAACTACTATCAAAGCTTTCGGCATGTAATTCAAAACACAAGCATGGAGATATCTCTGGTTTCATAGTCAGTACTGGTATAAACCCCGGTTATCTATTAACCTAGTGATAGCTACCTGTTTTACCTCATTGTGATAGGTTCCATGGACTTTACAGTATCGCTTATAAAGGCAAACAATAAACAATTCAAGTTTAGGTGGATTATCTAAACAAATACTTTGGAAATGTCTTTTCAAAGACCAGATGAGATGATTACGTGAGAAATCACAGAATGTCGAAACAGAAACTATGAGTTTGAAATACTCATAGTCTGAGCAATCCCAGGCATAAATACAGGCTGGGTGG